>NW_003299147.1:277858-333435 GCF_000151645.1 Tuber melanosporum | reverse complement strand
GGCCTGTTTTGCTGGTGGATTGAAGGGAACCTGTAATAGCATGATAGTTGTGGATAGAGGTAGAGTGAATGAAAGAGCATATGTTAGGACTTTGGACTTTTCTTTGCTTGATTTTTTAAAGGAATTGGAGGAAAAGGATATTAGGCCAATCTTTATGCAAGATAATGTTAGGGTACATACTGCTAGGCCTACAATGGCATGGTTGGAGGAGAATGAGGTGGAGGTTTTGGAGGATTGGCCCCCATATTTACCAGATCTCAATACCATTGAACATGTTTGGGTACACCTCAAGAAGCTTTACCATGAACATTATGCTCACTTGGCTGCAGATACTAGATCAGCAGACAAGGTAAAGCCACTCATAGAGGAAGCCCTTATTTATTGTTGGGAGTTGATACCAGACCCTTTGTTTGAAAAGTTGGTTGAGGGTATTCCTAGGAGGATTAAGGCTGTCATTAAGGCAAAAGGGTGGTATACTAAATATTAAATTGATATATTGTATTTAATCTTCTTATTCAATCTATTCTACAAAAAAAATTCTGTAATTCTAAATACATCTGATTTAATACCAGGGGGTTGTTGTTGAGAGGTGGTGAGCGGGTGAGGTGGTTGACAAGCACGGCAACGACCACTTTTGTCACCGAACTATATCTAGGCTCCGCAAGGTCACGATGTATCGTATCCTGAACTATGAGACTTGCAATATTGGGGGGTATTATGTATCACATATAAGAACGGGGGAGCGGTGGAAATCACTGGGTGGTGTAGAGCGGAATGTTTGGAGGGGGGTATTTGCGGATTTGGAAG
Source organism: Tuber melanosporum (assembly GCF_000151645.1). Taxonomy (NCBI): domain Eukaryota; kingdom Fungi; phylum Ascomycota; class Pezizomycetes; order Pezizales; family Tuberaceae; genus Tuber; species Tuber melanosporum. The sequence goes on along the minus strand of NW_003299147.1, from coordinate 332,628 downwards.
GGATTCTGGAGGTTTAGATGTTAATTTGATGGATGATGGGAAGGAAAAAAAGACATGAGACACGGGGATAAGGACAAATTTTAAGTGGAATGCCTAGAAAAAAAAGGCCAAATAAGGAAAAAACAAGTTTATATAGATCGCGAACCGCCATCCAGAACAGGTGAGAAACGCGGTTACCGGGGAATCTATCTACGGCACATTTAATCGACAGAAGTGTTGCCCACACCAAAGGAAAACTCGGAAATTGTTTACGGAATGGGAAGAGGTCTGATGAAGAGGGAAAGGTGTAAACAAACACAGATAAAAGATGAACGAAAGATGCAATGATAATATAGCGCTCGAGAGGAGTCAAGAGTGTCGGAGGAGTGACGGGGTGGGTGTCGGTTCTGGTGGGAGGGTGCAGAGGGTTAGGGGGGGAGACATGGTCATTAATGTCCGGTATCCCATCCTTCTCACAGGGGTCGGCCGGTGGGAGGTCTGTGATGTCGGTGTAAGGAATATGAAATTGGAATTGGATCTCCGCAGGGGGCTCATCCTCATGCCTAGCGGAGGGTGGGGGTGATGCATAACTTTCGGGATCAGTTGTATCGGAATTGATATTGTCCCATTCCTGTAGGATCCTCGCAACTTCCTTATGGCCCCTGGAGAGAGCCCACCGTAGTGGTGTGTGGTTCTCGCTGTCTGGTGTGGCGGTGCGGACATCTTTCCTTTCTAAAAATAGTTTTACTATTTCCACATGCCCCTCCTTAGCGGCCCATAAGAGTGGTGTCCGGCCATATTTGATGTCTACCTTGTTGGGGTTGACATCTGGTCGTTCCAAAAGCATCTTTAATACCGCCTCGCGTGCGAACTCAGCTGCCCACGAGAGTGACATTTCCTACCACACGATTCTTCCATTTAGATGAGGCGACATGCAGAATATCCCTAGCTGGATTCAGGACATATGATAACTGACCCATCCCCCGGCGGAATCTTAAAACACCCCGCAAACACTAGTAAAACCGTGATTTGGATCGTAGCTCTGAGAGTCAAGGCACTGGGAACTGAGTCTTGAATCGTGTAGTATTACATAATAATATTATGGTAAGTACTTGCGCTTCAGCCCGGCGCCCGGCTCACCCCGCATCTCAATTCTGCACATCCATTCAAAACGGCACCATTAAGGAGGAAGGTAGAATGCCACCAAAAAATTTCGCTTCCACGAGCCATCGGACCTCTGGCGACGCACTCGCTTGATCGTGGCGCGGGGACTCGCAGTTATCTTGCTTTCAATGTGCCAGAATATCAGCAACTACCGGTAACTTAGAGATTTAGTGTCTAGCAGGTTTTCCACTTCTGGTAATCTGGGGGAAATTAATGTCCATCTTTAGTGTATCACAGTCGTGCCCGTTGTCCCGGACTCACTCCCTAAGTTTGCGCTGTCCGAGACAATCTTTCAAGATTTGTCCAAGATACACAGGAAATACACTTCACCGTCCCGAATTTTGGGTGCTTGGAGACTGGATGAAACTTTGAAAATAGCGAGCACCTGCTCATAGAGAGAATATATTCTGTGTCTCCGATCTCCACCTTTTACCAACATGGAGTCTAATGTAACACCCGCTCCAGAGCGCGACTAATCTAGAAGGAACACAGGCCAACTGCTCCTCCCCCCTCTTGGCCCTTCCCTCAATTATTCCCCCCAACGAATAGGCAACCCCCACTGTTCCCACAGGTGCTGTACGTTTTGTGAGTAAAATTTGGAGGATTCCGAGTAGATAGTTTGAAATAAAAACTGCACAAGGTCTATCGAGGTCTTCGCTTAATTATTTCTCGGGTCATTTTCTCGAGTCATTTATTTTCCACTCTACCCCTCGTCTAAACCTTGTAACTTATGAGGCAGTTGTCGGTTATATATCTACTCAATTATCACTCGATTTTATGTTTCTTCAAGGGCTATTCTCGTCAACTAGTTCGCCCTTCAGGATCTTTCACTTTCACTGATCGTCAGTTTAGGGTTTTGATCATGCGGGATAGTACTAGTAGGTTGTGACCATGTAACACATACTCCACCCCACCCCGCAAGGGTCAGCCGAAATCCTCGCCCAGAGCAGCCAACTTAGAGCACAAGCTAAACCTCGCGGATGCGGGAGTGGAGTAGTCTAATCGAGTGAAGTTGCTAACCTCATCGCCCTGCGCCAGAAGCGAAAGCAACAATCCTGACTCCAACACGCGGAAATGTTCACTCTGTATGTTTTTCTGAATAAGCAACATACATATCAAACACTACTTGCGACAACACATCCTGCATCTACCTTTGAAGACGGTACAATCCCTAGGGCCGGGACGAATACCAGGCCGTGAAGAACAGGGACCAGCAACAGCTATTTTTTGCTGCCCCACTTTGGCGGTTTTATATTTTTTGCCTGCCAAATACCCCTGTTAGTTACGGCCTGGTATTCGTCGCTCCTATCAGTTGGAGATACCTCAGCCGGACAATCCTCGGTCGTACTCGGTCAGATCATACCCCGGTCAAATACTCTCACTCTCGGCAGGAACAGTGAATGGGTGTTTGGTGATGTTGAATGTGATAGAGGACTCGTCATATGCTGGAAGTATGCGGGAAAGGATCTGGATGATCCGGAGGGGATAAAAGGCAAACCTATTTTCCTTGTATTAGTTGTTTTCGTTCATTGACTATTTTATCTCTCTCCTCTCTATCTCCTATATTTGGTCGATCAGTCATTCGTTCCTTTTTATTTTCTAGGTTTTCTTTGCTGGAGCATTTCTAGTCGCCCCGCTACCACCAGGGTACAGTACACGGGACTTGACTGCTCACGGACCCCAGGCGCAAGTGCGTGTGAAGCAGCTCAGAAGGCCACCTGGGAGGTAGTGGAGCTGTGGAGAAGGGGGTGAAAGATGCCGAAAGTAGTTTGAGACTGGGGAAAGGCGTTTGGAAAAAAGCGAGGGAAGAAACGTAGGAGGAGAATAAAAGGAGAGAAGAAATTGGCCGCCCTCGGCGCGATGGCAAAGTAGAGATTTTACGGCTAGAGGAGAGAATAGGATGAGAAGAGAGACAGTTACAGGGCATTCTGAGGCCCTATTTGCAGCATCGTCGGACAGAGAACTACCCCCGCATGTAGCTCCATACCATTGCTCTCCCCCCCGATGGCTAACCCCCGCCGACATGGCACCCAACACCAACACCCGAAACCCCGAAAAGGGGGAAGAGCGAGAGGAAGCTGTTCTTGACCCCACACACGCCGGAGGCCTGCTTGATTAAGGTTGAAATAACACGGGTGGATGGGGTTGGTACTCATTGTGGGCTTTTCTTTTTGGGCCATGTGTATGTTGTCGGGGGGGTTGAGGGGCGGGTGGAGGAAGAGGGCACTAGGCGGTTGCTGGGGGGAGCTGATGTGGAGGATGGGTTTGGCGGTGATGGATGGAAAAGTGGAGTTGGGGGGAAGGCGGGATTGGTTGGGAGATGTAGTACTGGCGGTTTCGATATCTGCGAATATTTCTACAACGGGGGTGAAGTATTGAGTAGACACAAGACCGCTTCTTCGCCTCGAGTAAGCACTTAACTTACTCTCACCCCTGACCTAAAGTGTTATTAAACCCCATATCCCTCTCTCCTCGGAGACCCTCACCGCCTCTCAACTATGATATTGCAATTACAATTACAGTTTCGGACGACCCAACTGTGGCCATGCCCACGGTAGGCAGGTATGATAGGTGCGCCGGGAAGGCAAAACTCAATGAAGTGTTGGAAGGATGACGTGGACTTTACGGTGTGGTAGATAGAAAGTTTATAGGTGGCTGTCATATCCGATTGGGGACATCATGATCAACTGGTAACTGTCACATCGGCTGTTAGTGTGTTTTGTGGTACTGTACTGTACACCATAGGTGGCCACATCCGATGTGTATATAGTTAGCCCAATTTCCCCCTCCCCAGATGATAGAATGTGCGAGTGAAAAAATATAGAGTGCAGGAGCGAAGAGTCTAGGTTCTGTGTGAAATATCTTTCAATTGTCTACCACTGCGCCATACAGATACTGCTAGCGCCAACATGAAGCAATCGCTGGGTATACACCTCCACTGGGCCACCAACCCTGCTCTCGCCCCTGCCATTTTTGTTGACCCACCATGACCATTCACCGGTATCATCGTAAAAAACGCATCATGCATATTATGATGCAGTCAGTTAGAGTTTAGGATTTTATTTCTGAGATCTATCTAGGTTCTGCAATGATGGGATTATGGTATTAGAGTGAACTATGGGGCTTGTAATATCGCAGTATTATGGATCATGTGTGAGAATGATGGAGCGGTGGAAATGACTGGGTGGTGAGGAGCGGAATGTTTGGAGGGGGGTACTTGCCGATTTTGAAGGGATTCTGGAGGTTTAGGTGTTTACTTGATGGATGATGGGAATGAAGGAGAGACATTAGACACGAGGGTTTGGGCAAATTATATGTAGCGCAGCAAGGGAAAAAAGGAAAGAAATCGGGAAAACGATGTGTATAAATAGATTTTAAACCGCCAGCTAAAACTGGTACAAAGTGCGCCGTTATCATACTAGAAATGTTTATTTATGATACATTGAATCGACAGGTTTTGTTACTCGGAAATTATCTATAGAATGGGAATAGGTCTAGTGACGAAAAAGGAAGGAGGTAAATGAGAATGGCAAAAAGACAAATTAAAGAGGCAATAATAATATAGCGATCGAGAGCAAGCAAGTGGGTCGGTCGGGTGTTAGGGTGAGTATCACTTTTGCTTGGAGGGTGCAGGGACTTGAGGGGGCGGGTGGAAGGGTGTTGAGGCGGGGTGGACGGTTCGGTTGAGAGGTCGTTATCTATGGACGTGGGAATAAAGTGATTGATGTCAGGTGTCCCATCCTTCTCATCTGGGTCCACCAGTGGGAGGTCAGCAATGTCAGTGGTGGGGTCATCGGTTGGGAGTTGGATCTCCGCAGGGGGCTCGCCCTCATCCCGAGTGGATGGTGGGAGTGATGCCTGGCCGCCAGGATCAGTTGTGTCGGAGCTGATATTGCCCTGCTGCTGCAGAATCCTCGCAACTTCCTCATGGCCTATGGAGAGCGCCCACCAGAGTGGTGTCTGGCCATATTTGGTGTCTGTCTGGTTGGGATTAACGTCCGCTCGTTGCAAAAGCATCTTTACCACCCCCTCATGCCCATTTCTAGCGGCCCACCAGAGTGGTGTACCGCCATATTGGGTGTCTGCCTGGTCGGGATTGACATCCGCTCTGTCCAAAAGCATCTTTACCACCCCCTCATGCCCATTTCTAGCGGCCCACCAGAGTGGAGTCTCGCCATATAGGTTGTCTGCCTGGTTGGGATTGACATCCGCTCGGTCCAAAAGCATCTTTACCACCCCCTCATGCCCATTTCTAGCGGCCCACCAGAGTGGAGTCTCGCCATATAGGTTGTCTGCCTGGTCGGGATTGACATCCGCTCGGTCCAAAAGCATCTTTACCACCCCCTCATGCCCATTTCTAGCGGCCCACCAGAGTGGTGTACCGCCATATTGGGTGTCTGCCTGGTCGGGATTGACATCCGCTCGGTCCAAAAGCATCTTTACCACCCCCTCATGCCCATTTCTAGCGGCCCACCAGAGTGGTGTACCGCCATATTGGGTGTCTGCCTGGTCGGGATTAACATCCGCTCGGTCCAAAAGCATCTTTACCACCCCCTCATGCCCATTTCTAGCGGCCCCCGAGAGTGGTGTCTGGCCATATCGGGTGTCTGCCTGGTCGGGATTAACATCCGCTCGGTCCAAAAGCATCTTTACCACCCCCTCATGCCCATTTCTAGCGGCCCACCAGAGTGGAGTCTCGCCATATAGGTTGTCTGCCTGGTTGGGATTGACATCCGCTCGGTCCAAAAGCATCTTTACCACCCCCTCATGCCCATTTCTAGCGGCCCACCAGAGTGGAGTCTCGCCATATAGGTTGTCTGCCTGGTCGGGATTGACATCCGCTCGGTCCAAAAGCATCTTTACCACCCCCTCATGCCCATTTCTAGCGGCCCACCAGAGTGGAGTCCCGCCATATTTGGTGTCTGCCTGGTTGGGATTAACGTCTGCTCGTTGCAAAAGCATCTTTACCACCTCCTCTTGCCCTCTGACGGCTGCCCATATGAGTGCAGTGCTCCCGGTGCTATCAGTTGCATTAACATCCCATTCCTTCATCTCTAGTACATCATCGACTATCCATACAATCCCAAGGAATGCTGCTCCGTGGAGTCTTGTAAATCCTATAGGTACATCCCTCTGCCGAGCATAAGGGCCCGAGCATTCCCGGAGATAATAGTGGAATAACATTAGCTGAGAAAATATATGCTCATCAAATCTATCCAGGACTCTCAGTGCAAGCGTTTTCACATTTCCTGTCATCACCCTTCTCGCGTGCTCCCCCCAGTAACAAGAAGCATATTCTAGAAGTGGTATTGTTTCAGGGGCTGATCTAAGTGTTGGCGAAAGATCCCAGACACATCCAAAATTGAGGTATGTTAAGCAAACCTCCGCAATCGTTGAGTGGGGACAAGCGAACAGAGTTGGATCACTAGAGAGATGCTCCTGGAGAGTAAAGTGCACTAGTCGAACGGTGGACGAAGATGCCTCGACAGTAACAAGGCCCAGAGAAGATGATAGGAGTGTTCGTAGTGTGGGGACATTCTCGGCATCTATATCCGTCGATCCCGCCTCCACTCCCAAGGCATGACAGAGCTCCTTAGCTCGTAATGGCCGTTCCGAATAAACCACCCACATTAGGACCTTCATCCCGAGTATTGATTTATTTCCCTTCTGCGCCTTTAGTCTCGTTAGAGTTGCCGTATAGGCATCGCCCAGTCCATTTCCTTTTGTCACCTCTTCCAGCTTCTTTCTTCTTTCACGAATTGTTACCTCTCCCAGAATCGAATCCATATTTAGCGTAACAAGGAGGAATCTACACACAATCTTTGTTACAATACATTCTTGATAGAGTGGAATTGCTGGGTTCTCCTACGAACATATCAGATATCCTTTCCAAGATAATTCTCAAAATGTCTTCACGTAAATCATCGTTCATCGCATCTGGCTCGGGGTCCCTGGATAACCTCATATCCAGATAATTCCTGACATCATCGGTGTTGGGACTGATGGGGATCACATTCGCCCCGGCAAAATATCTCTGAATGTCTTCCCCGACATGGGGCCTCCCGGTGAGGAATATTCGCGTCTTGGGAAATTCCTGAACAATATCTTTCAGCGACTCAAGAAATTCTGGCAGATGCTTTGGCAAGTACTCGTCTAGAGCATCGATGCAGATGAAAACTTGCGGAAGGGAAGCAATAGTGATCCTCAACATTCTCATTAGATCTGGAAGCCGCAGCCCTCTGCCACCAACCTCTTTCTTCGCTTCTTGAAATGCGTCTCGTAGATACTCCGGGATATCCCCTCTGCCAACTAGATGCTTCAGAATTGCTCCCATCATGCTCGTGATTGTCTGTTCCTGTTGGGAAAGGTAGTCACAGTACAAGCATGCAACTGCGATATCTTCCTTTTTTCCCTGATCGCACAAGCTGTCGATCACCAACGAACTAATTTTTTCCCACCGTCAGCCATATCCGCCTGGGTCTAAGAGTTGTGCCACTTACCTCAGATATGTCTTGCCCACTCCCGGATTCCCGGAGCAAAACAGGATAGCCTTATCGACTCCACCCTCACACTCTCTCCACTCCCGAAATTGGCTAGTTTCCAAAAGCCAATCACCGACACCGTCGAATCGGTCGTTGCGCACGCCTTGGTGTCGGTCATTAGGCTCTAGTGGAGACAGCCAGCGCATTATCTGCGCATACTCATCGGACCTGTAGACGATGTTGTTGAAACAACCCGTCACGTTGCCGCTGCTCGCATTGCCGTCGCCTATGTTGACGGATAGGTTATATGTGGTCTGGCTCATGATCTGCCCGGAGTGTTGTTTAGATGTAAAAAAATAATGGGTGATTTGTAGAGATACCGGTATCGGGGGCATTTGGGAAGCGTTCTGTAGGAGAGCTGAAGAAAGAGGGGTGATCTGGCTTGTACGACAATTGCTATCCAATCATCTGTTGAGCGTGCAAGAAAGGTGACTACCTGAACATTCATAAAGTATTCGGATACCTTGGCGCTAATATTCCAAGTTTGGGTGCTGGTTGGTATGCCTTGGCGCTAAAGCATCCGAATACTTCAAGTAATACAAGTCAAGTCACAAGAGCACTTGGGCTACCGCAGATAGCCGTGGGCGTGAGATGTGTTTCGCTGGAGCCTCCTGGATTTTCGATCGATGTTCTTGTACAGTACTGTACAGAACAGGTAAGGTGGGGGTTTATCGAGATTTTGGGATTGCTCTGTTTCCCCAACAATTGACGCAGCAGCTCTTCTCACCTCTATACCTTGAGCGATTTCACCACCCCCGTCAATAGGACGCCGGTCACCGTGATCTTTGGTATATTATACCTCTCCGGCCCTCCCGCTGTGCGCTAGTTTAGATTATCTGAACTGTGGTTGTCCAAAGGGTAGTGGTTCTTGGCTGTAGCAAGTGTTCCGGGTTGTGGGGATACTGTACGCGGATGGCTATGCTACCGCGCCAAAGGGGAGGGATTTGGTACCCAGGAGTACAGTACTGTACTCGGTTACCATCTCGCTAAGGTGCGGCGATTGGGATGGCAACTTCAACTATGAATGCTTGGTATTCACATTCTCGACTTTGGAAGGCATTTTAGAAAAATATGTTCCCGAAGAAAAAGAGGGAGCAGAGAAAACAAGAGAGGAGTAAGAGAGAAAACACGAGGTGCAGTATTGGGAAGCAAACATGAAGAAATCGTAGGGATGTAAATAGGATTACGCAAGCTAGTACAAGTGCTCTAGAGAAAAGCAAGCTCGGGTCCACATTCTAACTCATCTAAATACACACCCGTCCAAACACACTTGCTGAGTCGCTGCGAATTGGTCGAGCCTTAGCGATCACCCCCTCTTGGGCTGGGGTGTGGAATTAAAAATTGTGAAAAAGGGTACAATTAACATCATAGAAAATACAGGGCAGAGGAGGAAGTCCAGATTCCGGAGCAGTTGCATGTTGGTCATTCTGGAAGTCAGCAGCTACCGCTATCATTAGGGGTTCTGATATTTCATTGCAGTAGCGGGGCTACCCTCCGTTTTTACTCCCATACCCGAGTATGTGGGCCCTGGAAAAACGCGTGGTTTTGGCGGTGTGTTGGCCGACAGGTAGAATTTGCATCGAAATATCCAGTTTGAATACACAGTATCATAATAAAGAAATTTAAAAACTGTTTCCATCATCATAACAATAGTACAAGTATTATATCATGTCATACCACCTATATTCTCCTCCCGTTCTCAGGGCTTGAGCGCGGAAAGCTACCACCTCCCCATCCACGGTACCGCTGCTACCGCACGAAAGCTCCTTAGGGTGTTTCGCAACGCACACCTTACAAACCGTAGACTAGCCTATCTTACTGTACAGTACTGTACAGTACTCAGCAAGGAGTAGTTTGGAAACCTTACAAAGCTTGTTGCACCAAACAGGGCCCAATATCTTGTAATCTTCGTCATCTGGAGATATTATTTGGCTCAAATATTTCCACATGGCCATAGGTCAAGTGTGGAGGTGAAGGATAGAAGAGAGAGATGAGGTTTGTGGTAATGAGAACTAAAATATAAGGAACCATGGATCGGCAGAACGGTTGCAGCGTCGCCAAACAGGACCCTATTATCTACTGAAGAAAAGTGGGAGAAGAAACAAAACCAACGGACCAACACGTAATAGATATGGACAGTAAGGACAACCCTATAATGGAATCCCCTGTGTTATGTGCCGCCACGGGAAATAATTATTCCGTAGTCTCCGCCATCAAGGTACAGTACTTTCTCTCACCATCGACAGAGAATCTGTACTGTACTGTACTGTACTCTGATGTATTCCTGCCAGATCGCAATCCGGGAATACAGACCTCCATGAGATTCAAATCTCCTCCAAGTTCTATCCCGGGTGGGGGGAGGGGGCGAAAGTTCTTTCATGCTTCATGGGTAGCTAAGCGAGCTTCTAGAGCTTTACCCCCCCCAACATGCACAACTCGCCACCCGCCACCTCAGAAGACCTGGGCTGGGGCGTTCATACACAGAGGGAAATCTAAAGTTCCAGGCCAGGCGGAACACTGCGTTCGCGACAGAAGGATTTTTGAAATGGTTCGCGCAATTCGATTCAAGAGCCGGGATACGGACGTGATATTATTTGGACATTCCCTGATTGGGATTCTGGGGGAGGAAGCTGGTATTGTTGAAGGATGAGCGGAGGGAGATTTAGGAACAGGAATTGGGAGTCGTCGCGTTTGATTCACTGTTTTGGGGAATGCGCCCAAGGGTTGTATTTGCTAGGCTGGAGAGTAATGTTCAGGTCTGAGGGGAAGGGTCCTTCCAAGGTGGTGAGTTAGGTGAGGAGTAGTGAGGGGGGGGGATCTATGCAGGGATAAATTCGAGTATTGCTTTGTTATCAATGGTACATTCTGGGGGTGCCGTGGATGAGTTTTTTGGTAGGGGACGGCGGCATAATTTCACAGGTATTATCCCAAAAATGCATTGTATAATACCGGTATGATTTAGTTAGCTAGGGTTAGAGTTTGCTTCCAAGATCTATTATGATAGGCCCCGAAATGATGGGATATGTGGTAGCCTGAACTGTGAGACTTGTGATACCGGAGTGTTATGGATCATGTGTAAGAAAGGGGGAGCGGTGCAAATCACTGGGCAGTGAGTGGAATACCTAGTGGGGGTAAGCTGGCCGATTGCGAACCTGGGCGGGTTTCCGCAGGTTTAGGGTCAAACGACGATACCAATTTACTGCCCAGGGCGGTGGTATCCTCAAAACACAAGGCGGATGTTAACTTAACGAATAACGGGAGTGAGGGACAAGAAATGCGGGGATATGGACAAATTCTAAGTAGGACAACTAGAAAAACAAGGCGAAGAGAGAAAACAAAGAAAATAAAAGGAAATAGGTCGCAAATCGCCAGCTGAAACAGGTGGAAGAAGAAAGGAACGCCGTTGTCAAAAAAAGTCACATCTAAATCGACAGAGGTGTAGCCCACACCAAAGAATTGCTCGGAAATTATTTATGAATAAGTCTAGTGATGAAGAGGGAAGGATGTAAACGAGAATGGTTGAAAGACAAATAAGCGAAGCGATGATAATCTGGCGGTTGACGGCGAGCGATTGGGTCCCGGGCAGAGGGTGCGGGGACTTCAGGGGGCATATGGAAGGGGATTGAGGCAAGGTGGACGGTTCGGTTGAGAGGTCGTTACTTGCGGACGTGGGAACGGAGTCATTGATGTCTGGTGTCACATCCTTCTCACTGGGGTCAGGTGGCTGGAACGCATGCTGGGTATTAGAGTCCGCGATGTCAGTTCGGGATCAGGAGCTTAGAATTGGATCACCAGGGACTCGTCCTCATGCCCAGCGGACGGTGAGAGTGGTGGGTAGCCGTCGGGGTCAGTTGTATTGGGGTTGATATTTTCCCGTTCCAGTAGGATCCTGACAACCTCGTCGTGGCCACCGAAGAGTGCCCAAAACAGTGGTGTTCGGTTCACCATGTCAGGTGTGGTGGTGTGGACATCTTTCCTTTCCAGAAGCAGCTTTACAATCCCTACATTCCCCCACCCGGCCGCCCACGAGAGTGGTGTCCGGCCATACTTGGTGTCTGCATAGTCGGGATTAACATCCTCTCGCTCCAAAAGCATCTTGACAACTCCTCCATTCCCACGCTCAGCTGCCCATAAGAGTGGCGTCCGGCCACACTCGCTGTCAGCCCGGTCAGGGTTGACACTCGCTTGTCCCAAAAGCATCTTTACCACCCCCTCATGCCCATTTCTAGCGGCCCACGAGAGTGGTGTCTGGCCATATAGGGTGTCTGCCTGGTTGGGATTGACATCCGCTCGCTGCAAAAGCATCTTTACCACCTTCTCATACTCATTCGTAGCGGCCCACGAGAGTGGTGTCTGGCCATATCGGGTGTCTGCCTGGTTGGGATTGACATCCGCTCGGTGCAAAAGCATCTTTACCACCCCCTCATGCCCATTTCTAGCGGCCCACGAGAGCGGTGTCTGGCCGTACAGGGTGTCTGCCTGGTTGGGATTGACATCCGCTCGGTCCAAAAGCATCTTTACCACCCCCTCATGCCCATTTCTAGCGGCCCACGAGAGCGGTGTCTGGCCATACAGGGTGTCTGCCTGGTTGGGATTGACATCCGCTCGGTCCAAAAGCATCTTTACCACCCCCTCATGCCCATTTCTAGCGGCCCACGAGAGCGGTGTCTGGCCATACAGGGTGTCTGCCTGGTTGGGTTTGACATCCGTTCTTGCAAAAAGCGCCTTTACTACCTCCTCCTGCCCTCTGACGGCTGCCCATATAAGCGCAGTACTACGTACCTCCACAATCCCGAGAAAAGCTACCCCACGGAGCCCCGTAAATCCCGATGGTCCTCCAACCGGGTTAAAATAAGGGCCAAAGTAGTGCTGGTGATTATAGCGTAATAATATTAGTTGGGCAGATATATGCTCATAGAATCCATAAAGAAGCTTGAGCGCAAGTACTTTCACGCTCTCTGTCATCCCCCTTGTTGTATGATCCCCCCAGTGATAAGAACAATACTCTAGAAAGGGCGTTGTTGAGGGCGCCGAATCGAGAGTTGGCGAAAGATCCTTGATATTGCTAAAATTGAGGTATGTCAAGCAAACCTCCGCAATTGTTGCATGGGGGCTATGGAACAAGGTCGGATCACTTAAGAGATGTTCTTTCAGGGTATAGTGTACTGTACTAGTCGGACCGTGGATGAAGACCCCTCAACCGTAACAAGGCCCAGAGAAGACGATAAGAGTGTCCGTAATGTTGGAATGTTTTCAGGGTCGAGATTTGCGGATCCCACCTCCACCCCCAGTGCATGGCAGAGCTCCATGGCGCGCAATGGCCGCTCGGAATATAGCACCCACATTAGTACCTTCAATCCAAGTACTGATTTGTCCCCCTTCTGCGCTCTCACTCGGTTTAGGGTGGCTGCGTAGGCATCGCCCAGTCCATTGCCCTGTGCCATCTCTTCAAGTTTCTTTCTTCTCTGACGAATTGTAACCGCCCCAAGAATAGCATCGATGTTTAGAGAAACAAGGAGGAATCTACACACAATCGTTGGTAAGTATACACGGTAGACTACAAATGCTAAAGGGTCAGACGAACATATCAGATATATTTTCCATGATAATCCTCAGGATATCCCGCCGTTAATCAATGTTCATCGCATCTGGCTGTGTCGTTCTCTAACCTCATCACAACATAGTTCTTGATATCATCAGTGTTTGGACTGATAGGTATCACAACTGCCTTGCCGGAACATCTTTGAATCTCTTCCCTGACATGGGGTCTCCCGGTGAGGAATATTCGAGTCCTGGGGAACTCGCGCACAATATCCCTCAGCGACTTAAGAAGATCCGGCAGATACTTCGGTAAGCACTCGTCCAGCGCATCTATCTGGAGTGCTGTTTGGAGGTAGGAATAGCACAATAATTTGTAGAGGTACCGGTATCGGGAGAGTCAGCAAGCTTATTGTGAGCAGAGCTGAAGAAAGTGGGGCGATCTCGCTTGTATCGCAATTGCTATCCAATCATCGGAGAGGATACATTTTTGGTGACTAATACGGGTCAAGTCACACAAAAACTTGGGCAGAACACCTTGGGGCGCAAGACATGATAAAATACCAGGAACCTGCAGCGTTTACGGTGCTTGTTCTTGTATGGAGCGGGTTAGATAGCGGTATATCGATATTTTATGGTGAACTGGAGACACGATTGTACGGGATTGCGCTGTTTCTTGAACAATCGACGCCATTGCTCTTCTCCACTCTCTGTCTTCAAAGAGCTTACCATTCTTGCCCGCAGAGTTTTGTTCCCCCTGATCTTTTGTGTATTATACCTCTCTGGTCTTCCCGCTATGCACCCACTCTATACTATCTAAATTGTGGGGTCCCGAACGGAGATAGTTCTAGGATGTATGCCGGGTCGGGAGCGTATAGAAATGGCAGATTTGCCACGCGAAAGGGATGAGATTGTATATAGCGGCTGTATGCCATCCATTCAGGGTGCCATTTTTGGGCTTCAGGGTGTTGCTTTTTCTAGAGATGGTGTGGTTGATCACAGCTCACTATGACCGAGTGAGTACCATACCTGGCGGCGAGGTTGGCGGCGGGTAGTATGCGAGTATTAAGTTAGGATCTGCTGTAGGCGCGATCGTTTGGATGGCGATCCTGGTTGTGAATAATTAGTATTCAAATCTTCGGCTTTGGAAGGCACTTTGGAAGTGATGTACTGTACCGGGTGGTAAAACTTCCTGCAAATCGAAACAAACCCATAAACTACCCAACAACAGCCAACTATTTTCTTTACGCTTTTGCCCGAATAATTAGTCAGTGATCACATCCACATATATCGGCCTCTTTCAATAAGAGTAATTTCCTACCACATGACTCCTCTATTCACATCAGTAGAGATACCTCCCGCAAAATATTCCCAGCTATGTTCAGGTCATATGATAACTGACACATCGCCTATTAGAATCTCAAAACACCCCAGAACACTAGCGAAATTATAATCCAAAACGCAGCAGAGAAGCTCAAAGCACTAGCAAGGGCATCTTCAACGGTAAAGTGCAGAAGTCCTTACGATTCGGCACAGCCTCGACTCACCACCGATCTCAATTTTCAACACCCATGCGAAACGCTACCTTTAAAAAGGAAGCTGCGAGTACAATACCACCAAGCAATTCCCCTTCCATGAATGGCAAGACATGCGGCTACGCACTCGTGTTACTGTAAAGCCGGGACCAATTTTTTTGAGTTTGCTTTCAGCATATTAAAACACTAATGGCTGGAGGTTTTGTGTCTTGCAAGTCCTCCACTAATCCAGGGAAAATTGCTGCATATTGCTAACCCATTTGGTCCCTAGGATACACGGGACTGAGAGAGCAAATCCGGGCCTAGGAAAACAACCAGACCTGGATAATCAATGAAACTTTATATACAAACATAAAAGAAATACGAGAAAAGAAAAAAAACCAATCAATTCGTGTCCTCGTAATGAAAGTAGCACAGTATTTTGGCTAACTCTCACTCGTTCTTTCACAGATCAGCCGCACCTCTTTCGCAAATCGGAAGTTCGTGTGTTAATTGTTTCTATCGTATGGGCGGTCATTGGTTACAGGAAAGAAGGTGAAAAACACCCTTTTACCTCTCTCGGCCACTTGTTCCAGAAAAATCCTCCATCAACCGACTACATGCACAACCCTTAGAAACTTAAATGTCGAAAAAAAAACAATATAAAACCCTGAACACATTATCCAGGCTTTTTGAAAAACTTGGCTCTATCCCCATCCTCACAGTACCGAGCCTTGAAAATTGAACAAGACAAGCTCAAGGTGAGGCTTTTAGGTGCCCTGAGGCCTACCCGACTGGGAAAGTAATTGAACAGGCACACCTAGCCTAGTATCGCTTTCCTAGAATATAGCTAGCACCCCCCAAACTCACCAAACTTTATAAATTAAAAGCAGAAAGCCATTTCTTGGGGCCCAATAGGCGGTGAGGACGTAGACCATGCCGTCTGTGGTACGCTATAATTCACAACAACCACAATGTGAGCTGTATGATATGATACCACGTGGTGCATCAGGGTGAGGACTTGCCCTCTATCAGATCGTACCGTGAGGCTCGTTCGCAAGCAGAGTAAAAGGCGACCGGCGTACACAGTGTCGGAGCTATGTGGAGAGAGAAAAGAAAGCATTAAATACCTGATTATACTCGCAGTTGGTACAGATATATCCTGTAAGTGCTTTGGCTACATAAAACACCAGATAGCCCAGTCGGTGGCGTAAGCTTCCTTCTCTCCCTCCAAAAACCTCCAACGGGCCGGTCCTTCGTTGGGTTAATCCGGGTTCTCCGTTGAGTTGGGCTGGGTTCTTCGGGTTTTTCTCACGGATCTCTCTACCTTCGGTCGGGCCCACGGAAGGGGCTCAGCCCACGCTACCCGACGAACATTACAAATTTTCCGCGCTTAATTTCGCACTTCCGGAACGCTTTCCCGCAAGAGACAGGCTCATTGCTGTCTCGATGGGGGGAATAGGAGCACAAGTGTAGGAAATGTAGATCTCCATGTGGGAGTAGCCACCAAGGTTCCTGGGGGCGTTCTAAATGGGATATCTCATTTGAGACACCAAGGCCTTCCTTCCACTCTAATCTTTATATGGCAAACTCTTACAAAATTTAGTTTGTAAGGTTTATACCCGATACCGTTTAAAAACACATTGAGGTAGGGTCCAAGAAACTATTGGAACTAATTTTCCCATAACAATAATGCTGTTACAAGTACTATAATGACATTGTTATCGTAATATTATCACATATTCTTCTCCAGTCGGGTGTAAGTCCAAAAATACCCCTTTTTTTACTCTTAACCAATCGGCAAATGATGGAGCTTGTCTCTCCCCTTATGACGCCGCAAATCTAAGTAAGCTGCGCTTCAGATGTCGAGCAGTTATGAGCGCAGTTCCAAATCTCACAGCATGTCACTCGCGGTGAAGATGCAAACGGGGGGGTACTAGATGGTTTCAGAGCTAAAGTTTATAACAGCATCACTCGCATCTTACCGCTGCGACGGGGCAGTATTTGATGTCGCATCTTGGGTCCGGGTTCGTTTTTTACGCCAGCCGCTCTTTGTACTTTACCGAGCTGAACTAGTCGAAATGGTCGCCGTCTTGCTGATCCATCTAGCCTAAAAAGCGGCTACAACGCCATCCGGAAACTCAAAATTCGCATGCGAACCGTAGAGCGCATTGTAGGAACCTTAGTGCAAGTACTCTCTCCTCAGGTGCGGAAATGGCACAACTGGACCCTGATACGATCTCTGACAGAGGTGAGTTCAATAAAGTGCACGATAAACTGAGGGGATCTAAGTTACCCTTCGCCTGCAACGGAAACCACAATCGCGGGACTTGAGCCCATGATGCCCGATCCGGGAATCCGGGCGCTGACATAACACAGCTTGAACATCTATGACAAGGATTGCGGGAATGGCGGTGGGGTTGTTAGTTGAGGGTCCGGGGGGATTCGGGCATAGGATTTTGGAAGTTGCTAAGTTTTATCTACGAAGGGTGGGGTTATATCTGTCGGGTTGGGGGGCCTGTTCAGGTCGGAGTGGAAGAGTCCTTCTAAGGAAGAATTTGAGTAAGGATTCTTTGTCAACAGTACGTTCCGGTAACGCCGTCAATGAGCTCTTTTAGTAAAAGACCTGGATGGAATTTCACGGTTGTAGAAGGCAAGG
Source organism: Tuber melanosporum (assembly GCF_000151645.1). Taxonomy (NCBI): domain Eukaryota; kingdom Fungi; phylum Ascomycota; class Pezizomycetes; order Pezizales; family Tuberaceae; genus Tuber; species Tuber melanosporum. The sequence continues at coordinate 315,232 of NW_003299147.1, read as the reverse complement.
AGGTTTTATGCTAAAAATGATATCACCGCAAGGGATTAGAGGCGATGACTGGTTGATAAGGATTAAATTTAACGCTAAATTATATAATATCAGTAAACACCTCTGCCATCTTATGATACTATGATACTACGGCAGGGTAGTACGGTATCATACTCATGTAGTCTCTTGAGTCGGGGTTCTTTCCTACACTAATCACCCACTTCACTTCCGCGCCCCACTCAGAAGGGGAGGTTAGAAGACGGAAGCCAGAACCCCTGGCAGGGATCTGACAGGGAAGGAAACTACAAAGAAATCGTGCCAAGGTTGTGGCTCGGCGCCACAACTCCCGAACACGTATGATGCTAACTTTAGCCCGCAACTGGGGGTACTCTAAAGAGTACCCACCAGCTCATCTTAACTCTACAGCTCAACCTAACCTTGGACCGTTCCGTCCAGTTTTGCAAGTGTTTATGCTGTGGAAATGATCACCAAAAAGAGGAGGGCAGTGATTTTGTCTGGGGCAGCAGAACTGAATGGTTGTATCCAAATAAATACTAAGCCGCAAGGTTGGTTGAGCCGGAGACTGATGTTGAGCCAGGAAGTGGTGTTGACATAAAGTCCAGCAACACCGCTAGTCCACCGCTCACCTTGACAAAGTCCAGATATTGAGACAAGGGCAAAGATAGACATCTTGATTGATCGTTATCGGTTGATATCTGGCGAAGAGCGCTAAGCTTGAACTATGAGGGAGTGATAGGCAGCGGTTCCAGTCGTCCAGTCCGTCCTAGACGGGGTCAGGACGACGGAAGACGACAATGTCTCGTCTTTGGACGGACTGGACAGGGCGACGGCAGTCGGACGGCACTAGTCCTGGGTTTCCTTTTATGGATACAATATCACCCTATTAGGGATTTTAAATTTATTTATTTGTTTTACCTTATTTTTGTTTTAACTTATTGTAGGACTAGTGTGTGTCTTACTAGGTAGCATTAGGTGCATTGACCAATTTTAGTCGACTGTCGTCGACGGCAGTCGGACGGGACGGCTGGGAGCACTGGTGATAGGTTATGATGAGATTAGTCATCCGCGTGGCAAGCTTGGCATTCCCTGCCAAGTCTTGTTTCTAAATCAACTGAGGGACGCGTAAATTAACGCATTGCAGAATTGCAATCATTACCCTTGTTTGAATCGCACGCGTGGGGTGCGGTGCCTACGCTCCCGCCCCGGGAACTGATTATTCTACCGCCTCCATCGCCAGGCTGCAACCTCTTACCATCGGCGGAGAATCCATACACTTGCGCGTTCTTGCGAGGAGAGTACAATTCGGAAACGCAGCCATCCACGACATCTAAATCCGCCCCCGACTCTGTCTCTAGTGAGAAGCGAAAGCTCCTTTTGGTCTGTACTAGTATGTGCAGCTTCATGGGCAATGAAACGAACTTCCACAGTTTTCCCGCCTACCTGCGCATCTTGATATCCGTCACTTTGGAGGACTTAGGCTCGAGCACTCACACAGGTATATCTAATGTTCCAGACTAGGCACAACATTTCGGTCGCGACGGGGGGGTTTTCGAAATGACCCTCCAAACTAATTGAAATAGTGGCTGGCTGCCTTGCCGATCCCGATGGCCTGAAACTCGCTACAGTGCCATCCGGAAACTCGAAACTGGCATGCAAACCGAAGACAGTAAGACAACCCGCGCGTATTTCATGCACCGGTACACTACGCATCCTCCACCAGGGCTCCAAGGATCCGCCGAAATACGCAGCCGCAGCCGCCCACCTAGAGCGCTCGTTTGACCTTGCGGGCGCGGGAGTGGGAGGATTGGGTGGTAGTGAATTGCAAGAAACGATGCAGGAAATGCGCCTGGGCTCGACCCGTCTGCCCCTAGAGCGTACTCCAGGAACCTTAGCACAAGGAATATCTCCTCGGATACCGGTAGGGAAATGACACAAGTGGACCCCGACCCGATATCCGGTAGCGGGGAGTCCACGGAAGCACGGGAAAAACCAAGGGGACCCACCCCTGTGCGCAATAAAAACTACAGTAGTGGGGCCTGAGCCCATGATGCCCGGCCCTCCTCCTTCTATACCTACTTATTCCTCTTCCGCGCCGCCGCCTCCGGTAATCCCTCCGTCACCACCGGAGCCCGCGGAATTTGACTGCCACAAATCCCGGACGTGGCCGTTCATAAAGCGGCTGAGAAAGCCCTATCAAGGTAATGGAACTGGGGGAGAAGAGTGTGAAAGATTACGAAAAAGTAGCCCAAGACTGGGGGAAAGCATTTGGAGAGAACGAGCGGAAGAAACGCGAGAAGGGAAGGAAGGAAGAGAAAAAGCCGGTCATTCAGCAGAGAGACTACGGCTAGAGAAGGAAAGAATGGAACGGCAAGAGCGACTATTGAAAGGTATTCTGGAACTACCTGTTTGCAATGCAGCTAGGCAGAGCACTACCTCCCTGAAGGGTTCTATACCATCCCTCTCCCCCTCTCCCCCTCTCGCCAGCTCACCCTCCAACACCGAAGCCTAAAAACCGGAAAAGCAAGAAGCGTGAGAGGGAGTTTTGCCACGCCGGGCGCCTGTTAGGTCAAGGTTGAAATGATGAGGATGAATGAAGTTGTGCTCATTCGGGACTTTTCTTTGTGGGAGATGTGTACGAGAGAGGCTGGTTGGGGATGTTGTCAGGAGAATTGAAGGGGGGGGGAGGAGCGGTGAAGAAAAGACAGGATTGATGGTAATGTGAACTTTTCTGTTAGCCGGGTCTTGCACCAACTGCTAGTAATTTCGATATTTTTGTAAAGACTTCGGTAATGAGGTTGAAGTATTGAGTAACTGCAGGACCACTTTTTCACCACAAGCAATCACTTACTCCCGGTCCAGACCTAAGGTATTACTAAATCCCATATCTCTCTCCCGAATACCTGCCTAGCACCACTCAACCATTCAGCTACAACTGCAGTTTTGGACGACTTGGGTCGTGCCTGGTAGGTGCGCTGAGAAGTGTAAGACTAGAAAAGCAGGCACTTGTGGGGGGTGTACCTCCCTGCGCGGGTAGTGCCTGCCTCACCCCCATCCGGTATTAATAACGTATCATTCGTTTATCATATACCGTATTGCACTTAGTTAAGGTTAGGGTTTGATTTCTGAGATTTGGACTCCGCTATCGTGCTTGCGAATTTGGACGAGTTTCGAGAGGTTTATGGTCAAACAATGATGCCAGTTTGCTAGTGAGGGCGGTGGTATACACTACTATCGTCAAAAAAACACAGCACAAATGTTGACATAACGAAGGACAGGAGTGAAGGACAGGAAACAAGAGGATATGAGCAGATTCTAAAATGGAACGCTAAGAAAAGAAAGCAAAAAAAAAAAGTATATAAATCGGAAACCGCCAGCTAAAACCGGAGGGTAACGGCGTTACCAGAAATGTCTATCTATGATACAGTAAATCAATAGAAGTGTTGCCCACGCCAAGGCCTTACGCGAAAATTATTTATAGAATGAGAATATGTGGGGTGATGGAGGATGTAAACGGAAATAGCTAAAATAAAAATGAAGGAGGCGATGGTAGGATAGCGGGCGGTCGAAAGTGAGAGGGTTGGTCGGATATTGGGATGTGTGTCGACTTTGCTTGGAGGCTATGAGAACTTGAGGTGCCATGTTGAAGGGGGTTGAGACGCGCCGGACGGTTCGGTTGGGGAACAGTAATTATCTGTGAACTTGGAAACAGAGCTATAGATGTCCGATATCCCATTCTACTCAGGTGGGTCTGCTGGTGGGAGGTATGTGATATCGGTGCAAGGATCACAAGCTTGGAAATTGGGTCTCAACGGAGGACTCGCCCTCATGCTCAGTGGAGGGTGGGAGTGTGACCGGGCTACTAGGACCGTTTGTAGCGGAATTGATATTGTCTAGTCCCTGTAGGATCCTCACAACTTCATCATAGCCTTTGGAGAGCGCCCACCATAGTGGTGTTTGGTTCTGGTTGTCTGGTATGGTGTTAAGAACATCTTCCCTTTCCAAAAGTAGCTTGACTATTCCCAGATGGCCACGTCCAGCCGCCCACGAGAGCGGCGTCCGGCCATATTTGGTATCTGTCATATTGGGATTGACATCATCTCGCTCCAAAAGCACCTTTGCTACCCCCTCACGCCCGTACTGAGCGGCCCAAGAGATTGGCGTGCGGCCATATTCGGTGTCTGCATGGTTAGGATTGACATCCGCTCGTGCCAATAGCATCTTTACTACACCCTCATGCCCGCTTCTAGCGGCCCACGAGAGTGGCGCCTGGCCATATTCAGTGTCTGCCGTGTTGGGATTGACATCCACTCGCTCTAAAAGCATCTTTACGACCCCCTCACGCCCGTACTTAGCGGCGAACGAGATTGGCGTCCGGCCTTCGGCGTCTGCCTGGTCGGGATTAACATCCACTCGTTCTAATAGCATCCTTACTACGCCCTCATGCCCGAACTGACAGGCCCGAAAGAGGAGTGTCCTGCCAGATTTGGTGTCTGCCTGGTTAGGATTAACGTCCGCTCGTGCTAGAAGCATCCTGACAACTTCCTCATGCCAGTGCTTGGCGGCCCACAAGAGTGGTGTGCGGCCATATTCGGTGTCCGCGAGGTTGGGATTGACATCCGCTCGTTCCAAAAGGACCTCTACGAGCCCCTCATCACCGCGCTCAGCAGCCCACAAGAGTGGCGTCCGGCCATATTGTGTCTCAGCGTGGTTGGGATTGACATCCGCTCGCCCTAGAAGGATCTTTGCTACCCCTTCGTGTCCGCCCCAAACGGCCCATGAGAGTGTTGTCCGGCCATGTTTGGGGTCTGACTGGTTGGGATCGACATCCGCTCGTTCCAATAGCATCTTTACTATCTCCTCACGCCCGTTTGCGGCGGCCCACGAGATTAACGTCCGGCCAGATTCGAGGACTGGTTGGCTAGGACTAACATCCGGTCGTTCCAAAAGCACCTTCACTACTGCATTATGTCGGCGCGAAGCGGCCCAATAGAGTGGCGGTAGGCACCGTTTGGTGTCTGCCTTATTGGGATCGACATTCTTGTGCCCCAAAAGAATTTTCACCACCCCCGCACACCCGTACTGAGAGGCCCACAAGATTGGCGTCTGGCCGTTTCTGGTGTCTGCACGGTTGGGATTAACATCCGCTCGTCCCAATAGCATTTTTACTACCCCCTCATGCCCGCTCTCAGCAGCCCACGAGACTGGCGTCCGGCCATCTTGGTCTGCACGGTCGGGATTGACATTCGCTCGTCCCAATAGCATTTTTACTACCCCTTCATGTCCGCTCTCAGCAGCCCAGGAGACTGGCGTCCGGCCAGAGTGGGTGTCTGCCTTGTTGGGATTGACATCAGCTCGTTCTAATAGTATTTTCACAACCCTCTCGCGCCCATATTGAGCGGCCCATGAGATTGGCGTCCGGCCATCTTGGGTGTCTGCACGGTCGGGATTGACATCCGCTCGTCCCAGTAGCATTTTTACTACCCCCTCATGCCCGCTCTCAGCAGCCCACGAGACTGGCGTCCGGCCATCTTGGTCTGCACGGTCGGGATTGACATTCGCTCGTCCCAATAGCATTTTTACTACCCCCTCATGCCCGCTCTCAGCAGCCCACAAGACTGGCGTCCGGCCATCTTGGTCTGCACGGTCGGGATTGACATCAGCTCGTTCCAATAGTATTTTCACAACCCCCTCGCGCCCATATTGAGCGGCCCATGAGATTGGCGTCCGGCCATCTTGGGTGTTTCGTTGGTCGGGATTAACATCCGCTCGTTCCAAAAGCATCTGTACTATCCTCTCTTTCCCGTACCCAGCGGCCCACGAAAGTGGTGTCCGGCCATGTTTGAGGTCTGGCTGATTGGGATTGACATCCGCTCGTTCCAATAGTATTTTTACAACCCCCTCGCGCCCATATTGAGCGGCCCATGAGATTGGTGTCCGGCCATCTTGGGTGTTTTGTTGGTCGGGATTAACATCCGCTCGTCCCAACAGCACCTTTACTACCCCTTCATGTCCACCCCCAGCGGCCCACGAGAGTGGTGTCCGGCCATCCTGGGTGTCTGCCTGCTCGGGATTAACATCCGTTCGTTCTAGCAGCATCTTTACAACCCCCTCACGTCCATACTGAGCGGCCCACAAGAGTGGCCTCTGGTAATATTCGGTGTCGGCCTGGTCGGGATTTAGATTCGCTCGCTCTAAGAGCATCTTGACTATCGCATCATGTCCTTTTCTAGCGGCCCACGAGAGTGGGGTCAGGCCAGATCCGATGTCTGTCCGGTATGGATTAACATCCGCTCGTTCCAAAAAAAGTTTTAATACCCCCTCATGTCCCTTCTCAGCGGCCCATGAGATCGGCGTCCGGCCGTCCCGGATATCTGCCTGGTCTGCATTGGCGTCCGCTCGTCCCAAAAGCAGCCTTGATACACCCTCATGCCCATACTCAGCGGCCCACGAGATTGGCGTCCGGCCATTTTGGGTGTCTACCTGCCCTGGATTGACCTCCACTCGTTCCAAAAGCACCTTTACTACCCCCTCACGCCCACTCATAGCGGCCCATGAGAGTGGTGTCATGCCACATTTTGTTTCTGCTTGGTCCGCATTGATATTCGCTCGTTCCAAAAGCATCTGTACTACCCGCTCTTGCCCGAACCCAGAGGCCCACAAGAGTGGTGCCCGGCCATATTCAGTGTCTGCTCGGTCGGGATTGACATCGACCTGTTCTAATAGTATCTTTACTACCCTTTCATGCCCCTCTCTGGCGGCTAGCAATAGTGGTGTTTGGCCATATTGGGTCTCTGCCTGATCCGGATTGATATCCGCTTGTTCCAAAAGCATCTTTACTACCTCTTCTTGCCCTCTGACAGCTGCCCATGTGAGAGCTGTGCGCCCGATGCTATCGGTTGCATTAACATCCCATTCCTTCATCTCCAATACAGCACCTAATATCCCCACGATCCCAAGAAATGCTGCTCCGTGAAGCCCTGTAAATCCCGTAGGTCCTTCTGCTCCTTGAAAATAAGGGCCCCAGCAGCTATCTTGATTGTTGTGTAATAGCATTAGTTGAGCTGATATATGCTCACCAAATCCATTGAGGAGCTTAAGTGCAAGTGTTTTCGCATTTCCTGTCATCCCTCTTCTTATGTGATCCCCCCAGTAACAAGAAGCATACTCGAGAAAGGGCGCTGTTGAGGGGGCTGAACGAAGCGCTGGTGAGAGATCCTTGACACTCCCAAAATTAAGGTACGTCAAGCAAACCTCCGCAATTGTTGAGTGGGGGCTATGGAACAAGGTCGGATCACTCGAGAGATGCTCTTTAGCGGTGTAGTGCACGAGTCGGACCGTGGATGAAGAGGCATCGACTGTAACAAGGCCCTGAGAAGATGATAAGATTCTCCGCAACGTAGGTGCATTTTCAGGATCGAGATCTGTAGATCCCTCCACCCCCAATGCATGGCAGAGCTCCATGGCGCGCAATGGCCGCTCCGAATATAGCACCCACATTAGTACCTTCAATCCGAGTATTGATTTATCCCCCTTCTGTGCCCTCACTCGGTTTAGGGTCGCTGTGTAGGCATCGGCCAGTCCATTACCTCGCATGGTATCTTCAAGCCTCTTTCTTCTCTGACGTATTGTAGCCTCTTTAAGGATCGTGTTGATGTTTAGAGAGACAAGGAGAAATCTATGCACAATTTGGGTAAGCATATATCTTTAGCGGGCTGCGGATTCTAAATGGCCCGACTCACATATCAGATATCTTTTCCAAGATAACCCTCACAATATCCGCCCGCAAACCATCATTCATCGCATCTGGCTCTCTGTCATTGTCTAACCTCATCTCAAGATAGCTCTTGATATCATCCGTGTTTGGGGTGATGGGTATCACGGCCACATTAGCGAAACATCTTTCAATATTTTCCCTGACATGGGGCCTCCCTGTCAGGAATATTCGTGTCCTAGGGGACTCCCGAATAACATCCCTCAGTGACCTAAGAAGATCTGGCAGATGCTTCGGTAAGCATTCGTCCAGCGCATCGATGCAGATGAAAACTTGTGGCAATGAACCGATAGCGATCTTCAGCATTTCCGCCTGCTCCGGAAGTACCAATCCTCTACCGCCACCCCTCATCGCTTCTTCAAACGCCTCACGTAGATATTCTGGGATCCCCCCTCTCCCCACCAGCTGCTTCAGAATGGCTCCCATCAGGTTGGTGATCGTCTGATCTCGCTGAGAAAGGAAGTCGCAGTACAAGTATGCAACGGCGATGTCTTCCTTCGCCTGATCGCACAGGCTGTCGATCACAAGCGAGCTGATTTTTTCTCGCCATCAGCGATATTATCTGTTAAAAAGAATCACGCCACCTACCTTAGATATGTCTTGCCCACTCCTGGACCCCCAGAGCAAAACAAAACGGCTTTATCGGCTCCACCCTCACACTCTCGCCATTCCCGAAATTCGCTAGTTTCCAAAAGCCAGTCCCCAACACCGTCGAATCTGTCGTTGCGGACGCCTTGATGTCTGATAGCCGGCTCTAGTGGGGAGATCCAATGCATTATTTGCTCATCCTTGCCGGAATTGTCCCCAGTCTTGTCAAAACCACCTGTTATATCGCCGCTGTTCACTTTGCCGTCGCCTTTGTTGACAGGTAACCTATATGTAGTCTCGGCCATGATATTTTGTCTGCGGGGTTGTTTGAACGTAGAAATAGAAGAGTAATATGTAGAGGTACCGGTATCGAGGGAGTTTATGAGCTTTCCGTGGACCGGGCTGAAGGAAGGGGGTGATCTGGCTTGTGCGACAATTGCTATCCACTTATCTGGGGTAGATCTCTGATAGATGATTAATATGTGGCAAGTCACACGAACTCTGGGCTAAATTTTTGTCGACGCGATGTCTGTTTAAAGATCAGGAATGGAGTTCTATGGAGTTGTATAGGTGAAGTAGTGTTGGAGCGGAGGAGTAAAGGAGGAAGGGGCGGTGCAGTGGATATTTTTATGATATCTGGGTTTTGTGCTGACTGCTAATATCGAAGATCATCTGATTACGGCAACGGATCTAATTATTGAATTCAATCAGATAGCGGGTACGCGTACTCAGTTACGTACCACACCGAACATCTCATCATACTGTGACATATTGTGCCCCATAGGGCATATCTGAGCATGATATGATAGATTCTGCTGACAGTTAGAATATTTGAGTCTGATTCGACAGATGGCTGATAAAAGAAGAGGGAAAAAGAAGTAGAAAAAAAAAAAAGATGATGTCAAGAGAGAAGGTCAATTAAAAGGAATCATATAGAGAAGATAAAAAGAAAAATATAGGAATTGTCGATATTGTGCTTTTGCTAAAGGTTGCGAATATCCTTCAGATCTGTGCTTTTTTGTTTCCTGTAAACTCTGTGTGGCTTGGATGAAACACAAGATTCTGCATGGCAAGGTCTGTGCATTGTATGTAGTCTTTGCCATCCCCACCAATAATTAGAATTCTGTAAATAGTAAAAAATTAGAACTCACATGTCTTATACAACAATTATGGACAATATGCCAAAATCCAAATATCCAAATCAATCACAATATGCAGAATCAAATCCTCTGTTTTAAACTCAAGAAGTTTGGGAGTTGCAGATTCTCCAGTTTGACTCTCCACAATTTGCTCCAGAGCATAGTCCACAGTCATTATCGTACAACAAGATTGTGGTATATTATAATAAGTATATTTAAAATATAAAGAAATTGAAAAGATTAACTTACATTGTTAGGTAGAGACGATCTGTATAGACTTAGAATTGTCTAGGCCATTGAGATTCATTTTGTAGAGGGAGATATATTCAGGAATGCTTAAAGGGTTACTGGTTTCATTTATGACTACTAAGAGTATGGTAAAGTAGAATTGATGTAACCGGTACGGGTACTCAGTTATTGGTTTTGTTTTATATTTTGTTTTAAGTATCGCTTTGATACTTGGTTTGTTTAAGTATTGTTGATACTTGGTTTTGCTTTATGTTTTGTTTTAAGTATCGCTTTGATACTTGGTTAGTTTAAGTATCGTTTGATACTTGGTTTTGTTTTATGTTTTGTTTTAAGTATTGCTTTGATACTTGGTTTTGTTTTATGTTTTGTTTTAAGTATCGCTTTGATACTTGTTTTGTTTTAAGTATTGCTTTGATACTTAATTAGTTTCACCAAAGTGTATCGATTGATACCTTTGATTAGTTTTGTTCATGCTAGACATGAACAGAATTTTGTATTTAAAGACCGCCTGTTTCTACGATAGAAAAGGCAGACTTCGACAGACAGTATTTCAATATACTTGGTTGAACGGTTACTTCTTTGTTTCTCAGTATGCCCTCAAAGCCTCCTTTAGTTCTCAGATCTCGCCTGCTCTCCGAAAGAGCAGGCCACCTACCAACTATCGTATCCATTACCGATAATGTGATTAGCACTTTGCGAACACGTTATATTTTTTTAACCTCCGTAAGTGGTTAAGAAACTGTCCCCAGATTTAGGCCTGATCAACCTATTGATATCCACATTAGAACTCTAGCAGAGAGAAGCGGCAGAATCTTGCCACATTTGGCTTCGTCTCAAATCCAAGATAGAGTCTTTGACGACTAGGAGTGGGAAGCATATCCCACGACAAGACCTTACAAGAAAGAAACAACCCTGGGGCTCTGCTAAGAAGCCGGGTGATCCTGCAAACACGGAAGACACACAGCCTCCAGGAGAATTCCCTTCTACTCGAGCAAAGAAGCCATCCTTTGAACCTCCAATCGACCCCGAATTCAATAGTGAATAAGACATGGCTAGCACAGGAGGAGGGCCCTCTGGAGGACGAAAATCTCGGGCTCGGCCTACAGAAGAGGAAGTACCTGCAGCGTTTGAGCCTCCTAAGTTTAAACTCCACCTCCCAGCAAAGTTTACAGGAGAAGGAAAAGACCTCAAACCCGAAGCATTTGACTGATAGGCAACAGATCTTACACACTATCTCCTCCTGTAAGGGAAAGATGTGGAAGACCCTACAACCGGACTATACATTAAATCATTCTGTGAAGGAAAGGCAACCGACGCATACCATCAATGCTATAAGGATTATGGCGGAAATGTGAGATTAAGAGGATCTACAGTCCTCGATTATCTGAAAGGACGATTCCAGTCCTCTATCACCAACGACCTCTTATACAACAAATTTAACCAGCTCCAGCAAGTTAATGGAACACATGTCAAGAGGATTACAGATGTAGCTACGGATCTAATGATGTATAAGGACCGAATGAAGAAAGGAAGCATTTCCAACTACATCCTTAAGCAACGATTCTATGATACTATGCATCCTACCCTCCGACGAGAGGTAGAACCACTCGAGGAAGACGATGACAATATTGCAATAATAATTGCAAGAGCAGAACGAAAAGACGCCATTCTCCATGAGACCAAGGCATACAAGACACAGACATCCTCTAGCAGGAATAGCCAACCACAATGCAATCCCTCCACCAACTCTGAAGAAAATGTCCTACAGGTGTTCAAAAAGAAGTCAAAATCCACCAAGGAATCAAGAAGACAGAAAGGAGAATGTTTTAAATGTGGAAAAACAGGACACATGGCAAAGAACTGCCCTATGAAGAAAGGGAAAAGTAAGGCGATTAAGCAAGAAGCATCGGCCAACAATGTTAAAAGCGATCGTGATAATAACCAATCCAGCGAATATGAAGAAATCCATATTAGATATATCAATGTGGAGTGCAACAGTGTCCGACATCCAGCTACATTTAAAGCACACACCATCCTGGAAGGTACTATTCTGATCCATGGCAAGAAGGCTCGAGTCCTATTCGACACTGGCACGATTGGAAGAGATATGATCAGTAATGCCTTTGTCTCTATCTATGGACTCCCAACTTGAGACCTTAACCAACCCATACCAGTCAATATAGCAGTGAAGGGATCATGATCAACAAGCCATTAAACCTGCAGCGTAACTATTCGACTTGGTTCTGCCATCCTACCTCCCCAGGAGATGCTAGTTGGGAATCTAGCCAAGTATGATGCCCTGATAGGAATGCCATTCCTGAACCGCCATAAAGCTATAATCAGATGTGGGGACTCGACCATTGATTTCCCAGATCAGAAGGTCAGAGTTTCTTGCAAGCCAACAAGCGAAGAGTACCGAGCCACAGTTTGTGAGGCAACAGCTCAACGACTATCAGATGAATACTCTGATGTTTTCCCTGATCAGATACTCGAAGAACTACCGCCTATGAGAGAGGTGAACCACCACATTCCCCTCCGAGACCCCTCTAATCTCAAGAACCAACCCACATACTCTATCCTTGACGCATACAAAAGCCCATTTTGTGATTAGTTCAACCAACAACAAAGAAGAGGAGTCATCTGCCGGGCAGAAGCCTCAGGTGCCGCTCCTATGTTTGTTCAACACAAAGCAGATAGCAAAAGAATCTGCCCCTTAGTTGACCTCAAACTATGGAATGAAAACACAGTTATGGACAGCTCTGCTATCTCAAATCAAACCCAGATCCTGAATGCAGTTGGACGGGCTAGATTCCGAAGCAAGTTTGACCTAAGTGATGCCTACATCCAAACAAGATTAAATCCGCAATCCGAACACTACAACAGTTTCAAAACACCCTTCGGAAGCGTTATTAGCTAAGGTATTATACAAGGTGATATGAATGCGCCTGCTACCTTTATGCGAATTATGGAAAACCTCCTAAGCGAATACCTCCAACATTTTGTCTGGGTCTACATTAATGATATTCTTATCTTCTCGAACATCAAAATAGAACATGCCTACCATATAAGTTTGGTTTGCACCAAACTAAGGGAAGCGAAATTCTACGCTAGCAGAAACAAATCAATTCTATTTGCGGATAAGCTCGATATCCTAGGACATGTGATAGATGATGAAGGGATACATGCAGCCCCTAGAAAAATATCCTGTTTAACAGAATGGACAATACCCAGGAACCAAAAGGAACTCATGCGATTCCTATGATTAGTCAACTATATCTCCCAGTTCCTACCACACTACGCCACTGTGACAGCACAACTCACAGACCTTACTGGAAATAAAGAATTTGTCTGGACCCACACTCATGACCAAGCCTTTACCAACATCAAGGAATCGATTAAAAATGCCAATGTTATACAACCTATCGACTACAATAAACCAGAACCGATATGGCTGATTACTGATGCATTGGATCTAGGAGTTGGAGTATGGGTTGGATAAGGAGCCTCCCATGAAATGGCAAGACCGGTGGCATTACACAGCAGGAAATTTACTAATTCACAGATGAATTCTGGAACGACGGACAAGGAAGCCCTTGCTGTGATTAACGCTCTAGCCATATTCAACTACATCCTGATGGGCAATACTTTCACCATTGTCACCGACCACTAGCCCCTTACTAACCTTAAAATGGAAAGGGTCCCTGGTAGGAGAGGAACACGATGGATAGGGGAAATCAGCAAATACGATGCAAAAACCATCTATACCCCTGGAAGAATGAACTATTTAGCTCACATGCTCTCCCCCCTATATGAGAACCAAGAACTCACAGACACTCCTCTAGTTCATGACCACACAAGATAAAGCGAAGATAGCCCTGACGACACTACCTATGAACAAGAACCTTCGGTGGCTACCGCCAGCTCTGCTGCTTCCTCCAATCCTTTCTCTTACACGATGTACAAAGCTGCCGGAACAAAATGAGGAAAGGACAATGATGACGAGTGGAAATACAATTGCACTCTCTGCAGCACACCTCCTCATGAACTTGAACTAAGCAGACTCCACTAGTCCCACTGTTACCTCGATACCTGCCCTTTCCACTAAACTGAGATTAAATTCGGCAACAGATACCAGTGACCGTACTATATGTCTGCTGATGATTCCAAAAACACTAGGTTCGACAATGCAGAAGGAGCAGAAGAGATAATGGATGAACAAGGATCGACCCAACCTCCCCTTGCGCTTAATCCTGTCCCAAGACAACACCAAGATCTTGAAGAACTTGAACAAGCAGCAGCTTACATGGATGCAATATGTTACCTACACCCTCCGTAGTTAGCCCTACCATCCTCTCCTCCCATAATCGATTCACGACCACTATATGGTGGATCCTTACGAGTATACAACAATGAAACTATTGTTTCTGTCATGCCCCCTATGATTTCCAAGCACCGCCGACAACTTTATGAAATCTTTGAAGAAGAGGAAGCCCCTATTGAACCGACAAGAGGATCCCTGATGAAGGATGAACGAGAGGTGAGATCAACCACAGAAGAATTAACCTGCTCTTTCCGAAGCCAAATGATAGCAGGATATCACCATGACTAGATCTACTTCAAAGCTATGGATAGCTGCAGGCATGGAGACCGTACCCCCTACAACATATCCAACGGAATGGTCTATACCAGCACCCGTTATGGTGAACATTGCCTATACATCCTGAAAGGCCATATGTTCAATGAAATGACTATTAGGGAATATGTCATCACTGAAATCCACAACAAAGAACATCACAGTGCAGACCGCAACCTCCAATATGCCTCAGAATATGTTTACTGGCCTGAAATGCGAAAGGACCTCCGGGATTTTGTCAAACAATGTGAACTCTGCCAGGCAAATAAGGAGTGAACACAACTACTTGAAGGGAAAGTGCAGACACTCCAACTACCATGTGAAATATTCGAATCCTATGCCATCGATTTCGCTGGACAATTCAACAAATCTGCAGGATATGACACCATCTTGGTAGCTGTGGATCAATGTTCTGGATATACATGGCTCATACCAATGAAGGTTACCGATTCCTCCCAAGACAGCTGGAATAACCTCCAACGATACCTATTTACCCCTCATGGGTACCTCTTATCTATTATCAGTGATGCTGATCCCCGTTTCACTGCCAGATTCTGGAAGCAAACCTTGACCTCCCTCAGAATCAACCACATTATAGCTGCCCCTGGACATCATGAGACTAATAGGCAAGCAGAACGAAAAATCCGCGAAGTCAAGACTGGAATTAGGAATATGTTCAATGAACAACAAACTAACTGGGAACCAGCCCTCGTTGAGCTGGCTGCATATATTAATGCCGGATTTTCGGACATCTTGGGAATGTCTCCATACAAGGCAATCTTCAGCCGTCAATACCCTCTCTTACCCACAACTCTATTTAAGAACTCCTCAGTCCCTGCCTCCGATGATCACCTAAACCGCCATCAAGCAATGCGGAATGATGCCTTCCAAATTGTTAAAGCTGCCCAATTCCAAAGCCCCACTACTGCTCAGAAGCGACGATTCAAACATGTCTCTATCTCACCAGGTGATATGCTCATGGTACATGGAATCATGTTCATTACCAAGGTTGGACGCAGCAAGAAATTACAACCCTGATGGCGAGGACCTTTCAAAGTCTTATCCTTTGATGAGCATACAGAAAACTACACTGTCCAGATAGATGGACGCATGTACTGCCGCAATATTGCCATTTTCCATACCTCTGCTATCAAGCGATTCCACCCAAATGACGACTCCAAGTTCCCTGGAAGATCCCACTCTGGACCTGCACCTATCATCATTGACAAGAAAGATGAATGGGAAGTTGAAAAAATCTAAGACCACCATCTTTAGCATGGAAATGATCAGTTTCTAGTCAAATGGAAAGGATATCCAATGAGTGTAAATAGTTGGGACCTGCTAGAAGAACTAGAGTACGCTATGAATATGGTGAATGAATGGTGAAAAGACAACATGCCAAACAAATCCCTCCCTCCAACAATCAATTATATCACAATGTGCTAGACATCGATGATGCCTGAGACGGAGTGATGGCAGATGGAACTCGAAGTAAGGAATGGATTTTGGGCGTCATGCTTTGAGTCAGAATTTAAAAGCAGCGGTGAGGAAAATCAAGCTATGGAGCTGGCTCTCGACGACTTTATCGAATCACCAATCACCATCTGAATACCATAACTGTGACGTGTACGCAAGGTGCTAATCACGTTATCGGTGATAGATACGATAGTTGGCAGGTGGCCTGCTCTTTCTGAGAGGAGGCGAGAGCTGAGAACTAAAGGAGGCTTCAAGGGTGTACTGAGGAACAAAGAAGTAACCGTTTAACCAAGTATATTGAAATACTGTCAGTCGAAGTCTGCCTTTTCTATTGTAGAAACAGGCGGTCTTTAAATACACAAATCTGTTCATGTCTAGCATGAACAAACCTAATAAAAGGTATCAATCGATACACTTTGGTAAAACTAATTAAGTATCCAAGCGATACTTAAAACAAAACATAAAACAAAACCAAGTATCAAATGATACTTAAAACAAACCAAGTATCAAAGCGATACTTAAAACAAAACATAAAACAAAACATAGTATAAAACAATACTTAAAACAAACGAAGTATCAAAGTGATACTTAAACAAAACATAAAACAAAACCAATAACCGAGTACCCGTACCAGTTACAATAATGATGTCAAACTATGTGGAACTTAACATGAGGCTGCAACAACAGATTATTGGACTGTTGTTGAACCACGATGCTATCCAACTTGAAGACTACTTCTAAATCCTCTGGATAGACTACCGTCCTGATTGCGACCACGTTTGGGTTGATGTACAGCTTGAATCTGGTATTCGTGCCTACTGTGATTTACATTTCTTGGAGTCTAAATGTTTTCTTAGGATTTCTTCTGGTCCTTGTTGTGACACTTATGATGAGGAGCTGATAGCGGAAACTGAAGCCTTTAGTTTCTCAGACTCTACTTTTGATGACTATTAGGTTTTGTTTGTTTAAACAGTTGTTTTGTTTTGGGGACTGTAACCGGTACGGGTACTAGGTTATTGGTTTTGTTTTATGTTTTATTTTAAGTATCGTTTGATACTTGGTTTTGTTTTATGTTTTGTTTTAAGTATCGCTTTGATACTTGGTTTGTTTAAGTATCGTTTGATACTTGGTTTTGTTTTATGTTTTGTTTTAAGTATCGCTTTGATACTTGGTTTGTTTTAAGTATCGTTTGATACTTGGTTTTGTTTTATGTTTTGTTTTATGTATCGCTTTGATACTTGTTTTGTTTTAAGTATCGCTTTGATACTTAATGAGTTTCACCAAAGTGTATCGATTGATACCTTTGATTAGTTTCGTTCATGATAGACATGAACAGAATTTTGTATTTAAAGACCGCATGTTTCTACCATAGAAAAGGCAGACTTCAACAGACAGTATTTCAATATACTTAGTTGAACTGTTACTTTGTTCCTCAGTACGCCCTCGAAGCCTCCTTTAGTACTCAGCTCTCGCCTCCTCTCAGGAAGAGCAGGCCACCTGCCAACTATCATATCCATTACCGATAACGTGATTAGCACTTTGCGAACACATTACAATTGAATTGTAAGAACAATATTATATTATTAAGGTCTCTCCTCTGTTACTTGATAATGTCTAAAAGCTTGAAAGGTACTTCAATATCTATATTCTGCATCTCAGTATTCATGTACTACATCTATCTACTATAAAAACTATAAATCTCTCTGGTTATAACTCAGAAAATCCGGCATTCTACAAAGGTACAAACACCAAGAGAGCCTGAAAATCACCATAGCTCCCTCCTGATAATTCTGGTATTGTTTACTGGGAATTATACCATTTTCAAAAGTAATTTTTCTGATCATTAGCGCCATTAGACTTATGGCCTAGTTTTTAAGTTGATCTGAGTTGCCTCCAGTTGTCTCCCTTATTGATGAAATGATCAGTTTCATTTGCTGGTTGTATTTGTAGAGGTAGTTGTAATTTTAACATTTTTCGGTCACCTGACTTTTAACCTTGATAACTCCAGATCAAACCAATAAATATCTTCCGGATGACTTCCAACTAATTTGCAGGTAGTTACTCCATGAGATTGGGAGATAGTTCCTTAGTCGGCAGCACTTGGTTTCTCTGAGTAACACAATTTTAGTCATTGTTCGAGTGTTGGAAATTACTCCTGGAACCACATCACACTCCAGGATTTTGGTGTAACTCTCTGTGAAGTCTATTGGCTTTTATACTAGCGTTTCTGGGAGTTTTAGACTCTTTCCATTATCATAGGTAGATAGAGAATGTATTGGCCTATCACGAATATGGCTTGGTAAGGAAAAGGTTTTCATGTGACACATAGTTATGAGTCACAGGTCTGTTATTGTTTTACACATATGACTCATTCGAGTCATATGATTTGTTATGTGTGGGATTTATGGTGCTTTCGCACATGGCTCAAATATGAGTCATGGGAGTGCGCCTGGTGAGTATGCCTTGCGAGTGTGCCTTGTGGGCAGGCCTGGCCCATATGATTTATGTTTTGCATATGACCTTATTATGAGGTCATGGGTTTTGAGCATGTGACAACCTTAGTCACATGACTAGTTTGTTGTGATTTGATTTCGCACATGTGACCACTTTGGGTCACATGACTACAGGTGGGAAGAACACTATATAAGGAGGCCGATGTGGCCGAGGAGGATAGGTTCTTGACGCTTTGTTCTAAGTACTTTTCCTCGTCCTTGCTGTCTCTTCGCCCCAAGCGTTTCTTTTGCCATCATGATGGGCCTTGATACCTCTGATTTTGGGGGAGATATCTGAGTTCGCTCAGTAGTTCCTAGGGTCTTTGGTGTTGAGGTCTATTACGTGTTTTGTAGTGGATTACTTGTTTGCTTCTCGTTTCGTTGCCTGCTGGCTATCTCACGATGCTGGCTCTTCGAGCTATTCATCATGGTCGCATACGAGCCGCTTTCTGTAAAATGTCTACAGCTTCCTGTCTATCATGTACTCACAGGTTTCGCGTTCGATTGGGGGGATTGAACATCATGTTTGGGGGGATCACCTGTGTCGTTCTTTGGGCCAGCTCATGTCTTTTGTTGGGTTTTAACGGAGTCCTTAGTTCTCGCGATACACAACACCCTTGAGTTAACCTGATGACCTTCCCAAGTCTCAACGCATCATACCGGCCACATCAATCCACTGGGGAGGGGGCCTCACCGGCCCCCCCTCTCCTCGTTATATTATGTTTTTACGGTTGGAATCCTACGATGTTGTTCATCGCCGTTCCCCTGGAGCATTTGTCCTTGTGGCATTTATTGTGATTCAGTCAGGTATCTCCTTCTTGTCTCGGTGGGGATGGCTTTGACCCTTAAAAATGTTACCCCCTGGTGTGGTCCTCTGTTGCTACCTGAGGTGGTGTGGGACAATTGGCTGCCAGACACTCGCATTGTCTGTGCGTTTGGGTAGTTCGGTTGTGGTCTGTAGTTGGCATGTTTACCCATTGCAAGTGGGGCCTACCTTTTGTTTGTCTGCTTCTGTTCGTTCACCCTCTCCCTTCTTGTCGCGTCGGTTGGGAGTGCCTCTTATCCGTTGTTCGGTCCATGCCTGTTGCTGGACCTGAGGGGCTGGCTTTAGCTGGCTCCACTTACCTTTTTTCCGGCACGGTTGAACTTCGGTTTGGCTGGGTTGGATGGTGTGGCTGGTGCTGGTGCCTTTGCGTACTCGTGCTGCCTCCTCTGTCGCTCCCGGCTTTGGCTGGTGGGCTCCCCTCGGCTATATAGAGTCGAGGGTTGTGGCTCTGTTGGCGTGGCCAAGACCAGTGGCTGCCTGATGGGGTTAGGTATAGCTGTCCTGTGGCTGTCGGATGGTTGATCTGTCTGAGGGGCTGAGGGGGCTGGATGGGCTCTGTGGCGCCTAATGTGTGGGGCTTGGGGGGGGCTGATTGGGGGGGGAAAGGCACCTGCGAGCACTGGTGGAGCATGCATCAGGTTGGGCGATGTCTAATTAAGTGTTTCCGGCCTGATGGGGCTGTTGGGTGAAGCTGCTGAGTGCTATAAAGCTCCTCGATGACCCGGATGGTTGATGGCCACCTGTGCGGATAGTGGGTTGCGACCACCTGGTTGGACTTGTTTGGATCTTGCGTACTGGGTTTCGTGGGGTTTGTTTAGTTTCTTTGGTTTGGCAATGGGCATGGCTGGCGGGGGCAAGGCATCACAGGTGGGAGATAGGCCCCACTGGCTGTTTAGGTCTGTCACCACCTCTATGTATTCTTTTTGTTTATGAGTTTGTTTTTGGGGGACAGGCAGCGGGTCCAGGTCCTCCTCACCATTATACTCTTTGGAGGCACTTGGTAAAGTGGATTCATATGGTCGATGGTCTGGCATGCGGATGCGAGAGGTGGACATGTTGGTTACCTCCTCTCCACCATTGTGTCGCCTGTAGTTTATATTTGTGTTGGTTTTGTTGGTTTTCTACTGTGGAAAAGGTTTTGCGGGACGGTGTACAGACTGGGCAGTGGCGATTTTATATTTGTTAGACGAGGAACCTGGTTGGGTCGGTCTTTTGCTCGGCTTTGGCTACACTTAGTGCTGGTTGGCTTCATACCAGAGGGGCTACGGACTTGAACCGGGATGGGCGCTGGGTTGTTTGATGGTCTTGTAATTAGTTTCCATGTGGGCATGACTTGGGGATGTCAGGTGTGGGACCGTAGACTTAGATAGCCTAGGATTAGTGGTATACCGGTTAGGGGTATCCCTGTACCGGCGGGGGCTTGTCGTTTGCCTGTGTTGGCGGTACGAGTTTAAATAAAATTAGATTGACTTCTAAGTACTTTTTCTACTTCTTGCACTCCATGTCGGAAGTGAGCATAACCAATACTTTACCTGATTTCGCTTGCGATAAATACTTCATCTACTGTTACTTGTTTGTATTTTTTGTTTCAAGCTGTCAGTTCGAAGTAGTTGTTCTTGCTTAGAATATACTTCAGTGTGAG
This sequence comes from Tuber melanosporum, assembly GCF_000151645.1. NCBI lineage: Eukaryota > Fungi > Ascomycota > Pezizomycetes > Pezizales > Tuberaceae > Tuber > Tuber melanosporum. The sequence goes on along the minus strand of NW_003299147.1, from coordinate 294,416 downwards.
ATATCCGTGGCTTGGTCCTGGTAATCACTGAGTATAGTTTGGGTGAGGATGGCATCTTCGACAGCCTCCTCTTCCATGGATTCTCCCCCTCCTTCAAGGATGTCGTCCCCTGTTTGGTTCAGCTCTAACCCTTCCTCCTCACCTGAGATAGCCCATGAGGTCTTGTCTCTTGCCCCTGCTACTGAGGTCGGCCATGACCTTATCTCCACAACTACACAGTCATACATTGCACCCAAGGGAAACTTTAATTTCCTCCAGTTTCACCACTGTCATGGGTGTCAGAACACTGTAAACCCGCAGTTTGATGACCTGGTTGGGCAAACGGTCGCTGACGCGACTATTGCTACGATGAAAGAAGTGGAGGTTTGGGTGAAGGGTTTCCTAATTGGGAGAGGCTGTTCAGCCGCATGTGGCTTGAACAGGAATGCCACTAAAGGGCTCTTCGTTCGATTCAACTCCGATCATGGTTCGGAGTCCTCTCCAGCCCCGACACCATGTTTCTCCAAAGACTCTCAGGCCATCGGCCCTGAATCTTCTATAGTACAACCCGAAAATGACTCGACTGTGGCTACGGTTGAGGCAAGTTCATGGTCTACTACTCCTCCCCTCGCTAAAGTCATCCAACGTAAGATGTCCAGTTTCCTACGCCAAGCCCCCCCATACAAGGCTGGCTCGTCCACACCTTCCTTTCTAGCCAGGATGTAATCTGGAGAAAGGGCTCTTTATGAGACCCCAAAGTTCAGATTAGATGACACTGAGGATGAGGATTACAACCTCCCTACCACTGGGACGCGATACTGTACGCGGTCAGCCTCTTCCACCAAAAGATCCGCTGTGCCAGCTCTTGGGCCACAATTATTGAGGGCCATTAATGTCGATGAAGGCCGAAAAAAGCAGATCGTTCCTGCCTTACCTAGCCTGCCCCTTGACATACATCACAGGTGTCTGACCACTCTCCTACCTATGGGTCTCCCTTCAACCATTGAGACTACACCACTGCCCCCATCTCCACTGGTAACCAGAGACGTCCTGCCTACCTCAGAGGTGTTGGCTCCGGACACTCCTATGGATTGGGAAAAAGGACATAACTCCAAAGTGACTGGACTGGGTGACAGCATCCATGCCCCCTCTCCGGCAATGGCATCGTCACCGCCGGACCTAGATAGAGAGTGGACCTTGCTGGAAGTACAGCTATTCAACTCTCGGGAAGCCTCGCATGATGCCCAAACACTATTGGAAGTCCAACTTCCCAATACCCAACCTGAGGAAGCCGATGCTGCTGTGGCCCAGGCAGACTCAATTATGGCAGGAGTATGCAAGATGCTTGATGCAGATAGGACTCCCTCTCCAGGGCTCCGCTTGGATAGTATAATTGGATCCATATTAGAAGGGTTGGAGGACATCTGCTCTAGCAACACTCAGCCTCTCCTCTCCTGGGAGTCTGGGTCAATTGAGGACGACACTGTGTCTGATGTCCGGGCCTGGATGGACAATGGCGTCGCATTTGGCAATGAAGGACCAGGGGACGGAGTGAACTACTAGAGCTGGTTACACCTGCTGGAACGGGCAGTAAAAGCACTGACAGATATTGTTGGCAAGCAAGGGGAAGAGATAGAGACACTACGAGGTAAGTTGTCCCCCCACTGCTGATCCTCTTCAGTAGTGTCAGACAATACTCCGTTTACCGTGTTGGGAACTACATCACCCCCTGCCACCGTTAAAGGAATGAAAACTGCTACGGCGACTCCTACAGCTAAGGCCACCTTCACGCAGGTAGTGAAAAGAATGGCATATGTGCCCAAGCCTCCTGCTGCTCAGAAAGAGCAGACACCCTCTGCCCGCCCCACATCAGCAGCCTCCTCCTACCAGTCTAGCAGTGGGAGCTCCTCCAGTGAGGGAGGGTGACTCTACGTATGGCTTGTGGGGGAGAAGGCAAGTCGGTACACTGGGAAAAAGAAGATGGGGAGGAAGAAGAAAAGAGAAGGGGTAGAACACATGGCAGGTACCTGAGCGGTGCTGCGAGAAGGAGAAGAAAAGCTGCCAGCGGATCTGGTAGCGAGAAGGAAACGGCGACCCCGGCCAAGACTCAGGAGAGGAATACTAACAGACAGGAACCGGCCCCTATTGCTGGTGCACCTGCTACTCTGCCAGCTCAATCAGGACCTACATCCATGGCCAGCATCAAGGTAACCACAACCTCGATGCGACAAGAGTACCGACGAGTCCCACGAGGATCCCCTGACCTGCTCAACTCAGAACCAGTACCACCACAGTCGTCACTGACCCCGGATGCCAGCAGAAGGCATATTACTATGCGATTCGCCACTCGCAAACAAGTAGCCCTACCAGAAGGGGTGGGCATCGAGGCAATTCGGAATCGGAGTAATACGACCTTTTCAAATCAGGGAAAGATTTGATAAAGTGCCCCGTAAACCCGTGTTGGGTACGTCCGGCCTGAAAATGGTTGTATCTTTTTGACACTGGCAGGGCATTATGTTACGGAATTAGGCAACTGGCTCGACAAGGGTAGGCTTGACCTACTTAGAGAGTTGTCACTCCCAGAGCTTGAGTTTCAGAGGAACTTGGAAAGGGTGAAGATCTTTGTTTCTGGGGTCCCACTTACGGACACAGGACGGAGGTCAATATGGACGGTTGAGGGATAGACCAGAAGTGCAGCTTTTTATGGCCTTCGCACTGACCTGGAGCAATCCAACACTGGTGTAGTAACGGTGTTAAGGCCGGATATTATAGAGTCCATCCACGCCATGAGACTGGCTAATGCTACGACATGTGGTATCAGTTTTGTAGTCGAAAGAAATGAGGCCATCTGGGAAAGGCTGGCTAAAGGGAAGATTTGGTTGAGAGGAGGAGCCCGCAACGTTCGGGTATTTCAAGAACACAGACCCCTAAAGGTTTCTGGTAAGTGCCTGGAGACTGGCTACTTTAAGGCCATGTGTAGTCGTCCACCCCGCTGTCGATTCTGTTTTGGAGTACATTTCTCCCAGGAATATATGTGCAGCAAGCTTGGATGTCCAGAAGGTGTGGGCCAGGCCTGTAGATACACTAGAAGGCAATGCTGGCTTTGTGACTGAATAGACCATTTCACTAGATACAAATAGTGCTCAGGAGTCATGTAACGTGTTCGCAAGGTGCTAATCACGTTATCGATAATGGATACGATAGTTGGCAGGTGGCCTGCTCTTCCAGAGAGGAGGCGAGAGCTGAGAACTAAAGGAGGCTTTGAGGGCGTACTGAGGAACAAAGAAGTAACCGTTCAACCAAGTATATTGAAATACTGTCTGTCGAAGTCTGCCTTTTCTATCGTAGAAACAGGCAGTCTTTAAATACACAAATCTGTTCATGTCTAGCATGAACGAAACTAATCAAGGGTATCAATTGATACTCTTTGGTAAAACTCTTTAAGTATCAAAGCGATACTTAAAACAAAACATAAAACAAAACCAAGTATCAAAGCGATACTTAAAACAAACATAAAACAAAACCAAGTATCAAACGATACTTAAAACAAACCAAGTATCAAGGCGATACTTAAAACAAAACATAAAACAAAACCAATAACCAAGTACCCGTACCGGTTACATTGCCTAAAACAAAACAACTGTTTAAACAAACAAAACCTAATAATCATCAAAGGCGGATTCCGAGAAACTCATGGCTTCAGTTTCCGCCAAAAACTCTTCATCATAGGTATCACACCAAGGACAAGAGGAAACTCTAAGGAAACACTTAGACTCAAAGAAATCTAAATCACAGTAGTCACGAATACCAGATTCGTGCTGTACGTCAACCCAAGCATGATCACAATCAGGACAGTAGTCAATCCATCGGATTTCGAAGTAGTCTTCAAGTTGGATAGCATCGCGGTTCAACAACAGTCCAACAACCTGTTGTCGCTGCCTCACATTGAGTTCCACATAGTTTGACATCGTTATGGTATTCGGATGGTGATTGGTGACTAGATAAGGTTGTCGAGGGCCTGCTCCATAGCTTGATTCTCTTCATCGCTGCTTTCAAACTCTGACTCAAAGTGTGGTGCCCAAAATCCATCTCTAGCTTCAAGTTCTGCGTGCCATCGCTCAGTTTCTGGCATTGCAGATATCCAGCACATGGTGATATAATTGATTGTTGGGGGGAGGGATTCGTTTGGCATGTTGTCTTTCCACCATTCGTTCACCATATCCATAGCGTGTTCTAGTCCCTCTAGTGATTCCCAACTGTTTTCGCTCGTCGGATATCCTTTCCACTTGACTAGGAACTGATCGTTTCCATGCCAAAGGCGGTGGTCTCGGATTTCTTCAATTTCCCATTCATCTTTCTTTTCAATGATGATAGGTGCGGGTCGAGAGTGGGTTCTTCCGGGGAACTTGGAGTCGTCATTTGGGTGGAACCGTTTGACAGCAAAAGCGTGAAAGACTGCATTATTGCGGCGGTACATGTGTCCATCCATCTGGACAGTGTAGTTCTCTGTGGGCTCGTCAAAGGATATGACTTTGAAGGGTTCATGCCATTGGGGTTGCAGTTTCTTACTGCGTCCAACATTGGTAATGAACATGTTACCGTGTACCATGAGCGTGTCTCCTTGTAGGATCGGGATATGTTTGCGTTGTCGTTTCTGGGCAGCAGTGGTGCTTCGGAATCGGGCAGCTTTAACAGCTTGGAAGGCATCGTTCCGAATTGCTTGGTGGCGGTTTAGGTGGTCGTCAGAGGCAGGGACTGAGGAGTTCTTGAATAGTGTTGTAGGTAGGAGGGAGTATTGACGGCCAAAGACTGCCTTGTATGGTGACATTCCCAAGGTATCTGAAAATCCGGCATTGATATATGCAGCGAGCTCAACAAGGGCTGGTTCCCAGTTGGTTTGTCGTTCATTGATCATGTTCCTAATTCCAGTCTTAACTTCGCGGATTTTTCGTTCTGCCTGGCCATTAGTCTCATGGTGTCCAGGGGCAGCCATAATGTGGTTTATTCCGAGGGAGGTTAAGGTTTGCTTCCAGAATCTGGCAGTAAAACGGGGATCAGCGTCACTGACAATAGATAAGGGGCACCCATGTGGGGTAAACAGGTATCGTTGGAGGTTATTCCAGGTGTCTTTGGAGGAATTGGTAACTTTCATTGGAAGGAGCCAGGTATATCCAGAAAATCGGTCCACAGCTACCAAGATGGTGTCAAATCCAGCGGATTTGTTGAATGGTCCTGCAAAGTCGATGGCATACGATTCGAATATTTCACATGGTAGTTGGAGGGTCTGTGCTTTCCCTTCAGGTAGTTGTGTTCGCTCCTTATTTGCCTGGCAGAGTTCACATTGTTTGACAAAATCGCGGAAATCCTTTCGCATTTCGGGCCAGTAAACATATTCTGAGGCATATTGAAGGTTGCGGTCGGCTCTATGGTGTCCTTTGTTGTGAATCTCGGATATGACATATTCTCTAATAGTCATTCCATTGAACATGTGACCTTTTGGTATGTATAGGTAATGTTGACCATAACGGGTGCTGGTAAAGACCATTCCATTAGATATGTTGTAGGGGGCAAGGTCTCCATGCCTGGAGCTATCCATGGCTTTGAAGTAAATCGGGTCATGGCGATATCCTGCAATCATTTGGCTTCGGAATGAGGAGGTTAATTCTTCTGTGGTCGATCTAACATCTCGTTCATCCTCGATTAGGGATCCTCTTGTTGTTTCGATAGGGGCATCCGGTTCCTCAAAGGTTTCGTAGAGTTGACGCCGATACTCGGGAATAGTAGGGGGTATGACTGAGACAATGGTTTCATTGTTGTATACTCGTAAGGGTCCACCATATAGTGGTCGTGAATCGATCATGGGAGGAGAGGATGGCGGGGCTGACTGTGGGGGTTGTAAATACGACATTGCATCCACGTAGGCTGCTGCTTGTTCGAGTTCTTCAAGGCCTTGGTATCGCGTTGGAGAAGGGTTAAGGACATGAGGGTGTTGGGTTGGCTCATTTCCATCGATCCTCTCTTCTTCTCCTTCTGCGGTATCGAAGCTGGTGTCTTTGGAATCATTAGCTGGCATATAGTACGGTCGCTGGTATCTGTTGCCGAACTTGATCTCAGTTTGGTGAAAAGGGCAGGTGTCGTGATAACAGTGGGACCAGTGGGTTCTGCTTTGTTCAAGTTCGTGAGGAGGTGTGCTGCGGAGCGTGCAATTGTCTTTCCATTCTTCATCAATGTCCTTTCCTCGTTCTGTTCCGGCAGCACTGTACATGGTGTAAGAGAAAGGATTGGAGGGAGCGGCAGAGCTGGCGGTAGCCCTTGATGGTTCTTGTTCATAGGATGTGTCGTCAGGGCTGTCCTCGCTTTGTCTTGTGTGGTCGTGAACAAGGGGAGGGTTTGCAAGGTCTTGATTCTCGTATAGGCGGGAGAGAGCATCAGCTAAATAGTTCGTTCTTCCAGGGGTATAGATGATTTTTGCATCGTATTTGCTGATCTCGCCTATCCATCTTGTTCTTCTTCTTCCCGGTATCTTTTCTGTTTTAAGATTAGTGAGCGGTTGGTGGTCGGTAACAATAATGAAGGTATTGCCCATCAGGATGTGATTGAAAGCGGCGAGAGCATCAATCACAGCAAGGGCTTCCTTGTCTGTTGTTCCATAGTTCATCTGTGAGTTAGTGAACTTTCTACTGTGTAATGCCGCTGGCCTTGCCGTTTCATGGGAGGCCCCTTGCCCAACCCATGCTCCAACTCCAACATCCGATGCGTCAGTAATCAACCATATCGGTTCTGGTTTACTATAGTCGATAGGTTGGATAACATTGGTGTTTTTAATCAATTCCTTGATGTTGGTAAAGGCTTGGTCATGAGTGTGGGTCCAGGCAAATTCTGCGTTGCCGGTAAGGTCTGTGAGCGGTGCTGTCACAGTGGCGTGGTGTGGGAGGAACTGGGAAATATAGTTGACTAGTCCTAGGAATCGCATGAGTTCTTTTTGATTCTGGGGTGTTGACCATTCCGTTAAACAGGCTATTTTTCCAGGGCCTGCGTGTATTCCTTCATCATCTATAACATGTCCTAGAATATCGAGTTTGTCGGCAAACAGGATTGATTTGTTTCTGCTAGCGTAGAATTTAGCTTCCCTAAGTTTGGTACAAACCAAACCTATATGGTAGGCGTGTTCTGTTGCGGTGTTCGAGAAGATGAGGATATCATCAATGTAGACTCAAATAAAATGGTGGAGGTATTCGCTTAGGAGGTTTTCCATAATTCGCATAAAGGTGGCGGGCGCATTCATATCACCTTGTAACATAACTCGGCTAATGAAACTTCCGAAGGGTGTTTTGAAACTGTTGTAGCGTTCGCTTTCTGGGTCTAACCTAGTTTGGAAGTAGGCATCGCTTAGGTCAATCTTACTTTGGAACCTAGCCCGTCCAACTGCATTTAGGATCTGTGTTTGGTTTGAGATAGCGGAGCTGTCCATAACCGTGTTTTCATTCCGTAGTTTGAGATCAACCAAGGGACGGATCCTCTTGCCATCTGCTTTGGGTTGAACAAACATAGGGGCGACACCTGTGGGCTTCTGCCCGGTAGATGACTCCTCTTCTTTGTTGTTGGTTGATCCAATCGCAAAGTGGGCTTTTGTATGCGTCAGGAATAGAGTAGGTCGGTTGGTTCTTAAGATTGGAGGGGTCTCGGAGGCGGATGTGATGGTTCACCTCTCTCATGGGTGGCAGTTCTTCGGGTATTTGATCAGGGAAAACATCAGAGTATTCATCCAATAGTTTTTGGGTAGTTGCTTCACAGACTGCGGCTCGGTACTCTCCGCTTGTTGGCTTGCATGAGACTCTGACCTTCTGATCTGGGAAATCGATGGTTGATTCCCCACACCTGATTATAGCTTTGTGACGATTCAGGAATGGCATGCCTATTAGGGCATCGTATTTGGCTAAGTTTCCAATCAGCATTTCCTGGGGGGGTAGGACTGCTGAACCAAGTTGAATCGTTGCACTACAGGTTTTATGGCTTGTGGATCGTGATCCTTTTACAGCCATATTGACTGGTATGGGTTGGTTAAGGTCTTGAGTGGGGAGTCCATGGACAGAGACAAAGGCATTACTGATCATATCTCTTCCGATTGCGCCAGTGTCGAATAGGACTCGAGCCTTTTTACCATTGATTAGGATTGTTCCTTCCAGAGCGGTGTGTGCCTTGAATGTAGCCGGAGGTCGAACACTGTTGCATTCCACATCGATGTATCCAATGTGGATCTCTTCATATTCACTGGATGGAGCATAATCGCTTTCAATATTGTTGGCCGACGCCTCTTTTTTTATAGTCTTTACTTTTCCTTTCTTCGTAGGACAGTTTTTTACCATGTGCCCTGTTTTTCCACATTCAAAGCATTCTCCCTTTTGCCGTCTCGATTCTTTGGAGGATTTTGTTTTCTTCTTGAAAACTCGTGGGGTATCGTCTTCAGAGTTGCTGGAGGTTTTGTGTCGTGGCTGGCTGTTCCTATTAGAGGATGTCTGTGTTTTATAGGCCTTGGTCTCATGGAGAATGGCGTCCTTTCGTTCTGCTCTAGCAATTATTACTGCAATATCATCGCCGTCTTCCTCAAGTGGTTCTACCTCTCGCTGGAGGGTAGGGTGCATAGTGTCGTAGAATCGTCGCTTCAGGATGTATTTGGAGATACTTCCTCTCTCCATTCGGTCCTTATACATTATTAGGTCCATAGCCACATTGGTGATTCGCTTGACATGTGTTCCGTTAACTTGCTGGAGCTGGTTGAATTTGTTGTATAGGAGGTCGTTGGTTATAGAGGATTGGAATCGTCCTTTCAAGTAATTGAGAACTGTAGATCCTCTTAATCTTACATTCCCGCCGAAGTCCTTATAGCATTGGTGGTATGCGTCGGTTGCCTTTCCTTCACAGAATGATCCAATGATAAGTCCGGTTGTAGGGTCTTCCACATCTTTTCCTTGTAAGAGTAGGAAGTGTGAGAGTTCTGTGGCCCATCGTTCAAAAGCTTCAGGCTTGAGGTCTTTCCCTTCGCCTGTGAACTTCGCTGGGAGGTGAAGTTTAAACTTAGGGGGTTCAAATGCTGCGGGTACCTCCTCTTCTTCAGGTCTTGCCCGAGATTTTCCTCCTCCAGAAGGCCCTCCTCCTGGGCTAGCCATATCTGAATCGCTACTAGATTCGGGGTCGTTTGGAAGTTCAAAGGAAGGCTTCTTTGCTGGAGTAGAAGGGAATTCTCCTGGAGGTTGTGTATCTTCCGTGTTTGCAGGATCGCCCGGCTCTTTAGCAGAGTGCCGGGGTTATTTTTTTCTTGTAAGGTCTTGCCGTGGGATTTGCTTCCCACTCCTGGTCGTCAAAGACTCTATCTTGGGTTTAAGATGAAGCCGAATGTGCTGTGATTCTGCCGCTTCTCTCCGCTAGCGTTCTAAGGTAGATATCGATAGGTTGATCAGGCCTAAATCCAGGGACAGGTTCTTAACCACTTGCTGAGGTTAAAAAAATGTAACGCGTTCGCAAGGTGCTAATCACGTTATCGATAATGGATACGATAGTTGGCAGGTGGCCTGCTCTTCCAGAGAGGAGGTGAGAGCTGAGAACTAAAGGAGGCTTCGAGGGCGTACTGAGGAACAAAGAAGTAACCGTTCAACCAAGTATATTGAAATACTGTCTGTCGAAGTCTGCCTTTTCTATCGTAGAAACAGGTGGTCTTTAAATACACAAATCTGTTCATGTCTAGCATGAACGAAACTAATCAAGGGTATCAATTGATACTCTTTGGCAAAACTCTTTAAGTATCAAAGCGATACTTAAAACAAAACATAAAACAAAACCAAGTATCAAAGCGATACTTAAAACAAACATAAAACAAAACCAAGTATCAAACGATACTTAAAACAAACCAAGTATCAAGGCGATACTTAAAACAAAACATAAAACAAAACCAATAACCAAGTACCCGTACCGGTTACAAGTCAGGTCATCACCCCCAGCTCTGTCGTTCTCGAATTCAAAACAAGGGGCGGGCCTGCCGACGGAACCTGCCAAGGAACAAGAACAACAGGGAAGTCAGACGAGAAGGGCCCGGAGACGACACTGCAGTCGTGGTAGGTCCCCAATACCATCACTAGTCGAGATCAGCTGCGACAAGGAAGATGAAGGCCCCTGTCAGAAGTCACATAAGGCCAAGGGTAAGGAACCTGAACGCTCCTTCCCCTCCCCCTCACTGGCGTGTGGCATTTTGAAAACCACAGCCACCTCTAAACCCCACCGGGAAGATACTTTCTGGACCGCCCAGGACCAGGAGAGTGGTGCCCCATATGCCTCTGGCCCTTGTGGCCTGACTGGATCAGTTGAAGTCCCCTTTTAATACTTATTACAATAATGGCATTAAATGTAGGGAGGAGTAGTCGGAATCGAGCACTGGTGTTTGATTTGTTTTCCTTTGTTGATTTGTTTTTTATTATTGAACCACCAGTGGATCTGAAGGGGCTACATGTACCTATAGATGTTGATGGGTGGGATTTGTTTTCTTTTATTAAGAAGTCGGGTGTGAATGTGTTTTTTAGATCTCATATTTCTGGGATGTTTGAGATGGTGGGGCACGGAGAGAGTAGTGTCAGCATTGGCTATTGGGAGAAGAGCGAGAAGAAGGTACTTATAGGAGTCTACATCCGGCCCGGTTACACTAAGGACAAGTTTGTTGGCTGGTTGGACGAACTTGGGGAACCAGACATCGTGTTTGGTAACTTCAACGCCAGACATCAAGATTGGAACCCCAGCGCGGACCGCAACAATACTGGTGGACAGTGGCTAAAACAGTGGTTCAGGGCCCCAATTCGCGATATGAACATTGTTTCTCCAACAGTACCAACCTTTGGAGACGTTTCCAGAATTGACCTTTGCCTCCACCGGGCACTATACGTTAGGCATTGATACTTCGATGCCGCTAGCTGTGAGCATAGTGCTCAATTCCTGAAGTTGGCAATCGACCTCCCTGATAACATCATGGGTAGGAGGCTAGCCTGAAAGAAGGTAGTTTGGGAAAATGTTGGGAAACAGTTGGATGCCTTGTAAGAGATGGAAGATGGAAAGTTGTGGGAAAGGGTGAGACAAGTGGGAGATGCACTCCCACGGGCCTCTATTGGGAGAGGTCGGTGCGAGTGGTGGATACCTGAGTTGGACAGGATGAGATTAGATGTGGCCTGGCTACGTTGATACTCTGAACGCAAGGCAGAGCGGACGGAGGACTATGAACCGGCCAGATATGTGTACCGAGTATGCCTGCTGGGAGCTAGATTCGAACATATCATGGAAAAAATAGCCAAGAGCCAAGACCCAGAGATATTTAGGTTGGTGCGAAAGCTGGAAGCTAAGCGAACTCTCCCCTCCATGGCACGAATAGATGGGTCGTATGCTACTACATATTCAGACATTAGTGAAATAATTGCACAACAGTTGTCTCCTGTCGACCCCACCCTATGGGAAGATTTTGAGATCGATATGGACAGTGCTCAAGAGATGGAAATTGCCCTTACTAGGTCCCCTACGAATACAGGCCTAGGCGAGGATGATATTGGCTATCCCTTCCTACGGTTTTGGAAACGAAGAGACACAACAACATTGAGGTGCCTGGTGGACTACGGGCTGCGATACGATATTCCAGACTGGCACAAAGCTGACGTGGTGCTCATACCCAAGTTGAACAAACCCAGATACGATGTCGTAAAATCCTGGAGAATGATACACCTCCTACCGACACCAGCGAAAGTTGCAGAACAGGTTGTCCTGTTGCGACTGGCTGCCTGCCTTGATCTAGGGGAAACACAGTTTGGATCTCGATGAAAAGCGGGGTGTTCATGATGCTGTGGCGATAATCTTTGAATTCCTATGGTATAACAAGGGGTACAAAAGACTGATCTTGTCAATGGACGTGGAGAGAGGGTTTGATAACATTGATATTGATCTCCAGTCAGACATTCTGGTAGCTAGGGGGTGCCCTTTGTACCTTTGCCAATGGATCCGGTGGTGGGCCTCCTGTCGGGTGGTACGGTTTCGCTTCAACAGATGCATCTCTTGCCCTTACCATGTCAGTAAAGGAGTACCTTTGGGCTCGCCCCTTTTCCTATTTCTTTTCGGAGGATATGTGGCAGATATATTCAGGCCACGCATGCAATACTTTTCCAGTGTACATCAGTTGGTAGTCTCGTAAGTCGATGATGGGGTCATTATGGTAGCGGCGGAGTCAAGTAAGGCCGCCTAATACCATGCGGGAGAGATATTTGCAGACTGTGACTGCATAGCCTGAGCAAGGAGAATAGGGTTCAGTGCCCTTAAGACCTAGTGGATTGGGTTTAGAGATAAGACATGGGAAGAAATGGAATTCTTAGGAGAAATAGTGTTGCCTTTGGAGGACTTACGGGTTCTTGGATATATGTTTAATGTATTTCTTAATTTTTCCTCTCATGTAAAGTATTGGTTGGAACGAGGGTTGGGTGTTCGGAGAAGAATTTCGGCGTTGGGGAGAAGGTTTGGGAGTGTTGGAGGGCTAGGGGCGTGGGAGACATACCGCTTGGTACAGGCAGCCTACCTTCCGACTGTCTACTACGGACTTGAGTTTGTAACCGACCACACGTCATATGTGAAGCAGATTCAGGTCCACGTTAACGACTGCCTCCGATCAGTGTTTCGAATGCCTATGAGGTTGGCAAACAACATAATTCTAGCCGAGTTCAAGACACTGCCTGTCGCTATTCAGGGAAGATACCGGCAATAAAGGTGTTATAGTTGGTTTATCAATTACCGGTACTGTGACCAGCATCCATGGTATGGGGAAATACGACTCCAGTGGAAGAAGGAGGGCATGGTGGCGCATTGGAAGACTTTGGACAAGGAGCTCACCTGTCATCCGACAGTTTCAATTGGGAAAGGCAAGGCGGTAATGGCTACATGCTACTGGGTGCTTTAGATGGACCTCTGTACATCCTTGGATGTGGTTATATACAAGGACGGATCCAAGTGCTCTGAGGGAGCTGGTGTAGCCTGGGCGGCGTTTGAGAGAGGGGCCTTGACCCGTGTTGACAGGTGCTCAGTTCCTCCATCCTGGAGTATTGTGGAATGCGAGTTGTTGGCTGCTGTGTGTGCCCTGTGGCATGCACAGGATATGGCAAAGAAACGACCAGTTCATATATTTTTGGACTGTGTACCAGCCCTCATCATGGTTGACAACACGTTTTCGGGTGGTGACTTGGCTGAGCTGTGGGAAGTAATGGTACCCTTGTTGAATGCATTCTCAGGAACAGTCAGCTTTGGTGGGGTCTCCGATTATATGGACATTGATGGTAATGAGATGGTCGATGTGAAGGCTAAGGCCTATATCGGACGCCCCTTGTACCCCCTGCTGTGGGAAGGGGTTAGCTTTAGGATTGGTCAGGCAGACCTGGCTAGGGAACTATATAAGGAAGAATGGGGAACCTGGCACGTTAGGGAAGGGCATGAGTACTATGCCCAGAAACCGAAAGCACCCCAACACCTCCGAGGCCTGATGTGATTGGATTCCTATATTTTGTTAAGGATCTGCAGTGGGATGGGCATGGTCGGCCATGACTGTTGTGAAGGGAAGGAAGGCAGACACAACTGGACTGAGTGCCCCCACTATGCTCGAGGACTGTTAGGAATACCAGAACCCGATACCTAGAAACCATCCTGAGTAGGGTAATCCTACTTGGAATCGGAATCTCAGGTTTCCAACACCCCCCTCTGGCTCCCTTACAGGGCCTGCACGTCATTATATATATCAATCTCAGTTGCGTCCTGTGACTATATTACCACAGAATTGAAGGTCTTAGATTAACACCATATACGTCACCGCTGTCCGTCCGACTGGATTCTGTTCGCAGGTTATATGAGAGGGGACCTTCGGCTAGGTCTGGGAAGTAGAACGGAGTGATTCTGTTAACTACTCAGAGGGTTACCTGGCTCCAAAGACATGATACCTTTGGCATGGGCCATAATTAATGGGACGATTTTGTACAAAGAGATGGTATCAAATGGTAAAGGATCTCTACCAGAGACCAATACATTTACATCCACCAGAAGAGTCTAGAACTCCAAAAGACACTACCAAAGAAGCCAATGAACTTCACAGAGTGTTGCAACTGGGTTTCAGAACACGTCGTAATCAAGGGGTGATTCTCAATACTACAATGGTTACTGAAACCTACTACCCAGAGAGCAACCAAGGGTTGCCGACGGAGGGATTAATTATCAATCTGGTGGAATAGCTTCCTGCGAGTTAATAGGAAGTCATCCAGAGAAAGTCTATCAGTTAGGTATGGAGTTACAAAGGATCGGAGTCAGATGACCTACGATAATTGTAATGACGACCATCTTTGCAGATATAGTTGTAGATAAAACTGACCATTTTATCAATAGCGAAGACAATTGGAGCCAACTCAGTTCGAGTTAAGAACTAGGCCATAAGTCTAAAGACTCTGCTAATTGGGATATTACTATTGGAGACAGTATGTTTCCTAAGAAGAAATATAGTAATTACCGAAGAGTGTAACCGGTACGGGTACTTGGTTATTGGTTTTGTTTTATGTTTTGTTTTAAGTATCGCCTTGATACTTGGTTTGTTTTAAGTATCGTTTGATACTTGGTTTTGTTTTATGTTTTGTTTTAAGTATCGCCTTGATACTTGGTTTGTTTTAAGTATCGTTTGATACTTGGTTTTGTTTTATGTTTTGTTTTAAGTATCGCCTTGATACTTGGTTTGTTTTAAGTATCGTTTGATACTTGGTTTTGTTTTATGTTTGTTTTAAGTATCGCTTTGATACTTGGTTTTGTTTTATGTTTTGTTTTAAGTATCGCTTTGATACTTAAAGAGTTTTACCAAAGAGTATCAATTGATACCCTTGATTAGTTTCGTTCATGCTAGACATGAACAGATTTGTGTATTTAAAGACCGCCTGTTTCTACGATAGAAAAGGCAGACTTCGACAGACAGTATTTCAATATACTTGGTTCAACGGTTACTTCTTTGTTCCTCAGTACGTCCTCGAAGCCTCCTTTAGTTCTCAGCTCTCGCCTCCTCTCTGGAAGAGCAGGCCACCTGCCAACTATCGTATCCATTATCGATAACGTGATTAGCACCTTGCGAACACGTTACAAAGAGGGTGTGATGGTTTTCAGGGTCCACAGGTGTTCGCACCTTGGAAGAAAACTCGACGTTGTGAATTACGATTAAAGAAGTACATAGTTGTATGATAAATAGATGTAGTCTGCGAACACTCAGGTGCGGAATATAAATATCGAAGTGCCTCCCAAGCTTTAGACATCATCAAGCAATGGAGAAGAGATCTTAACAATATAATATTGTTTTTACGATTCTACCCAACTTTACCTATTTTACTTCACTCCTAGTAGTCATAAACGAAACAAGTAAAGTTTGAGCCTTCCTAGACAATCTCCATCTACAAGAACGAATCTCGATTGACCTAAACAACCTTGAAGTCTATTAAGTTGTCTCCACCTAACAAAGATGCCCTACTAATGAAGACTTGTATAAGGATTCGGCAGGTCTGAGGTGGAAACGTTGGTGGATGGATCATCGGTGGCTAGGTCTGGGAATCCCTCGCCATGTTGGAATTGTAAACGGGGAGCTGGTTGTGGCAGGTAATCTGTTTGACGGCATATTAATGGTAGAGAGAAATGGGGGGGCGGTATCGATAGGAGATCCTACGACCTGTACCCGGTGTGAGAAGAGACACGACGGTAGCGGCTGCATGTTGCCAGGCGAGGTGACACTGCCGAAGAAGTGGTTCTTTTTTCCTGACCGATGACCATGTGAGTGTCCCTATTGTGGTGCTGCTATTTCTGCAACAGCTGTCTGGAAACACGCCATCTTTGCAGAGCACTTCGATAGACCCCCCCGATACCTACGGATATCTCATGATCAGTTTTCGGCATTCTCAGCCTCTGCAGTGGGATGAGCGAAACCTAGCGACATGGACGTTGGTGGTCTTGAGGTGGGCTAAGGTGAACGGAATGCTGAAGGAACCCTGCTGCCCCTTTTGTGGTCTGGTACTGGTGGAAGAATATTTGGACCTTGGGTTGCATTACAAGAGGACGGAGGAATGTTGGGATGGACTGTATGTTTCCTTTGTTGAGTATGTGGACCAAATTGTGATGGAGGTGGATAGGAGTGAGGGTATGAGATGGTAGTTGGGTAGCGAGATGGGAAGACGCATTAATCCAGGGCATCGGTAGTCGGTGCGACCGCCTGTGAGTGCGCTTATGTAGTGATTTTTGGATTTATATTTGGGAGGAGTGGCTGCGAGGCAGAATGGTCCACAGTAGTGTATTTTAGATAGTTTTTTTTATGAGGTGTGGGGGAGACTGGTCGTATGCCAGTGTTGGCGGTACTAGTATAAATAAAATTAGATTGAATTCTAAGTACTTTTCCTACTTATCACTTTAACGAATATAAAACACCTTTACGATCTTTATCTTTATTGCTATGTTATCATTACGCCAAGGAAGGTTCTTTACGAAGAAGAGTTAGAGAAAGCTTACA
>NW_003299147.1:265919-276807 GCF_000151645.1 Tuber melanosporum | reverse complement strand
CCACGCACGGGGTGAACACGTGGACCGCGGGTATAGAATGGGGCCCTGGAAAACCCATCAAGTTAGCAAACTACAATACGGTACTACTTACGTAAAGAGGAGAAGGAGATAGATATCATGTAATGATCAAGACAAAGATATACAACGAAGAAGATGAAGAAACAACAATATATGCAATGCTCAACTCCGGAGCTACCGAAGATTTCATTGACAAGGAAATCTGCGACAAATACAGCCTCAACACCAAAGAAGTGAAGTACGCGAGACAAGACTACCTAGCAGATGGAAAGCCAAGCCTAATGGGTCCTATAACCCATACGGCAATGGTACCTATGGACATTGACAGCTATAGGAAAACAGTAACCTTTCAGGGGGCAGATCTCAAGAACCATGAGATAGTCCTCGGGATGCCATGGTTGAGAAAACATAATCCAACAATTGATTGGAACAAGAACAAGATGATCTTTACAAGCGAATTATATGTGACACAATGTCTCAACAGTTCGCCTGTGGTCTACTCAACACCGATGTGAGAAGTGGAAGAAGAAACTTTGCATGCCATGTGGGCTGAGATGCGGCAAGATAAGAGAGTCCAGATACAAAAACTGGACCAAGAGGTAAAAGTACCTACCAAGGGTTCCAAAGGAGCAGCAGGACATGACCTGTATACCAACGAAGGAATCAAGATACCTGCCAACAGGCAGGCAACGATAGCAACAGGAATAGCCATTGGACTACCAGAAGGCACCTATAGACGAATAGCACCCTGCAGTGGTCTAGCAGTCAAACATCAACTCAAGACTATAGCAGGGATAATCGACGTCGACTATACAGATAAAATCAAGGAGGTCCTGGCCAACCTGGCTCAAGATGACTGCGAAGTCCAAAAAGGCGATCAAATCGCACAGTTGATCATCGAAAAATTCAACAAAGAAGATCTGTATGAAGTAGATCAACTGGAAGAAACCACACGAGAAGATAAGGGATTTAGAAGTACAGACCAAAACCAGCCCGATATAACAAAAATAATCGACATCAAAGAGATCACAGCACAAGCTTTTGGATGGTACTATTGAAGAGAAGATACAACAGGAATTCTCAAATGTACATACAAAGACAAAAAAGCAGTCCTAGCAAAAATCAACATCAGCACGGAACTAGCAATCCAAGACAAGAAATACCAAAGCAAAAAGGGATAGAAAGAATTGATTCCAAACAAATATCAACAATTTAAAAACCTATTCCAAGAAGAGGAAGCTACGGAGCTACCACCTTAAAGACCAGGAATTGATCATGAAATTCAGCTGGACAAAGACGAGAAAACGGAAAAAACAAAAGAGATTCCCTATAAGAAGTTATACCCACTAGGAGAAGCAGAGCTTGAAGAACTTAGGAAGTACATGGAGCAAAACCTAAAGCAAGGATGGATCAGAGACTCCTTTGCATCAGGAGGATCCCCAAAACTATTCATCAAAAACAAAGATGGGAAAATGAGACTCTGTGTAGACAACAGAGCCCTCAATTGTGTTACCAAGAAAGATTGATATCCACTACCCTTGATTGGAGAGGCACTGGATAGACTACGGTCCGCAAAATACTTCACCAAACTTAACATCAAGGACACATACTATAATATACACCTCAAGGCAGGAGACGAATGGAAGACTACATTTGCCTCAAGATACGGAATGTTCGAATACTTGGTTATGCCTTTCTGGCTAACCAATACACCGGCTTCATTCCAGAGATGGATCAACAAGGTACTTAATAAGTACCTCGACATATGTTGCATCATATACTTGGACGACGTACTCATCTACCTGGAAAACAAGCAACAACACCTGAAGGATATCAGCAATATTATGGCCATAATACAAGGATCAGGAATGAAGATCAAACCAACAAAATGCGAATTCCATAAAGATGAAATGGAATACCTTGGATTTATCATTAATGGAAGTGGGGTCAAGGTCGACCCAGTCAAAACGGCAGCAATATGGGATTGGGCCAAACCAAACAACAAAACAGATGTTCAATGCTTTATGAGATTCTGCAACTTTTATCGAAAGTTCATAGAGGTATTTAGCAGGCTTGCAAAACCACTCTATAACCTAACAAAGAAAGACAAGAAATGGGAAAGAGGAGAAATGGAATAGAAAGCATATGATGCAATATGAACACATCTAACATCAGCACCCATACTGGTTCATTTCGACCCAAACCGAAGAACAATGATCGAAATGGACGCCTCAAAATATGGATGCTCAGGCATACTATTGTAACAATGCAAAGATGGAAAATGGAGGCCAGTATTTTACCGATCCAAGACAATGACCAGTGCAGAGTGCAACTACGACATTGCGAACAAAGAACTATTAGCGATAGTTCAGGCATTAAAGGAATAGAGGAGATATGTTTTGAACAACGACCATCCAGTCCGAGCTCTAACCGACCATAAGAATCTGGTCCCGTTCATGACTGCGAAAGAACTGAATGACCAAAAGATAAGGTGGATGGAACACCTTAGCAAATACAACTTCAAAATTGAATACCAACAGGCAAAGAGAGTGGAAAGCCAGATGCCATCACAAGGATTGCAAGCGACAAACCACAAACGAAAGAAGACGAAAGAATCAAATAAAAAAACAGATGCTATTACCAAAAACTTACTTCGAGGCAAGGGAGGTTATTCAATTCACATCAACTGAGGAAAGGAAAATTGAGAAGGCAAATGATAGAGACAAAACAATTCAGACAATAAGAGAAGCATTGAAGGAAGGAAAAAAGGAGATGAAAGCAATTGCTCTGGGTTTATGCCAATGGAAGGATGGAAATATGTGGTACGACGGAAAACAATAGATTCCGGAAAAAGAAGCGATAAGAACAGATATCATACAACAACACCACCATATCTGAATGGCAGAACATGGAAAAATGGCTAAAACCACAGAATTCATTACAGGTCGTTCTAGTGGCCAGGACTGCGTGAAGATGTCAAATGATAGGTCAAAAACTACGACATATGCCAAAGGACAAAAGTGGTTAAACACGGACCATTTGGATTACTGAAATCGAACGAAGTTCCCGAACGACCATGGGAAACAATTACTGTGGATTTCATCCCAGACCTACTGGCATCAAAAAATTGCGATAACATCCTGGTCGTGGTGGATCGTCTGACCAAAATGAGTCATTTCATTCCAGTCAGAAAAGAGATTGACACAAGGTATTTTATACAAAGATTCTTGCGAGAAGTATTCCGATTTCACGGCCTCCCAAAGAATATCATCAGCGATCGAGGAACACTATTCACATCAGGACTGTGGAAGACAGTAACCAGAGAAATGGGGATACAAAACAGGATGAGCACAGTGTTCCACCCACAAACGAATGGACAAATGGAATGGGTAAATGTAATACTCGAACAATATTTAATGGCCTATGTCAATTATCAACAAGATGATTAGTACAAATTGTTATCAATGGCCGAATTTGCATACAACAATGGAAAGCAAGAAACGATCGGCACGACACCCTTCTTCGCAAATTACGGACAACATGCACAAAGTCAGACCACATATCATACGATTAATGGTATAATACCGGACAAAACAGGTGTGGGAAAACTACACGAAACATTACAATACAAAATAAGTCAAGCACAACAATGACGAAAAGAACAATACAATAAGCGCCAAAGACCGGATCCGAACATACAACTGGAAGATATGGTATGGCTAATACTACGCAATATTCATATGACACGACGATCAAAGAAATTAGACTACAAGAAAATCAGACAATTCAGGATACTGGAAAAAGTGGGCAGCCGAGCTTATAAACTCGACCTTCCACCCTCGATGCGAATACACAACACATTCCACATCTCACTCCTTGAATTAGACAATGACAATAAGTTTCCCTCATAAATAATTATTCCTGCCCCTCCGATGGAACTCGATGGAGAACCAGAATACGAGCTTAATGAAAGAGTCGATTCTCGCTTCTTCCACGGTTACCTCCAATACCGTGCCAAGTAGACATGATATTCGCCCAAACACGATAAAACTTGGTACTTCGCATACAACTTTGAATACGCACAAGATGCCATCTCAACCTTCCGCCAGCGATACCCAAGCAAGCCCGGCCCAGGTAACGATCACGTTCAACCATGAGAAAGGTGAGGAGAAGGCTCCCGCGCCATTGCAACAACATGAGGACTGGGGCGATAGCCCACGCCAAACCAGACCGACCAGCCCTGAATACTCATTCATTGGGCCAACCGACGAAGAACTCAGAGAGAGGGAAAAACAAGCACAGCATAACTGCATGTCATAGACAGTATGCTATGATGATAGGTGCCAAACACTTTTTGGCGATAAAGAAGGCTCGGGATGGTTCCTGAGAGAATATCAAAAGCGTGGTCCATGCCAGGACCACATCCTGAAGAATTGGCAACAATGCTTCAGAAATGGGTACAGGATGCACAAGGCACAGAAGGTTTCTACGGGATACTACATGTAGAAGGATAGATGTAACGTGTTCGCAAGGTGCTAATCACATTATCGGTAATAGGTACGATAGTTGATAGGTGGCCTGCTCTTCCAGAGAGGAGGCGAGAGCTAAGAACTAAAGGAGACTTCAAGGGTGTACTGAGGAACAAAGAAGTAACCATTCAACCAAGTATATTGAAATACTGTCTGTCGAAGTCTGCCTCTTCTATCGTAGAAAGAGGCGGTCTTTAAGTACACAAATCTGTTCATGTCTAGTATGAACGAAACTAATCAAAGGTATCAATTGATACACTTTGGTGAAAGTACTTAAGTATCGAAATGATACTTAAAACAAAACATAAAACAAAACCAAGTATCAAACGATACCTAAAACAAACCAAGTATCAAAGCGATACTTAAAACAAAACATAAAACAAAACCAAGTATCAGATGATACTTAAAACAAACCAAGTATCAAAGTGATACTTAAAACAAAACATAAAACAAAACCAAGTATCAGACGATACTTAAAACAAACCAAGTATCAAAGTGATACTTAAAACAAAATATAAAACAAAACCAATAACCGAGTGCCTGTACCGGTTACAATGGAAGCAGGAAAGAGTTGGAAGAAGAAGATGCCAGGAAGGGAGGGGGCCAAAATTCCTCGGCAGACATAGAACCAGACATAAGGAGCCTACACAGGCAAATCTGGGAACTCCGAGAACAACTTGGCCAGGCCGAGGCCACAATTTCGGTAAATAACAAAACGATCGTGAAGATAAGACAGCTGAATGATAATCAGTGGCATATGATCGAAATGGTGAATCTGACCCTAGAATCGGTAAGGGTCGGATGGAGGACAGTAGACGAAAAATTCCACTAGCTGAGAAGAACTATTGGCTCGACAGGACAGGAACTATTGAAACTGGGAGAAAAAGTCTGATGGGACTCTGACTTAGAGGAAGAGGATCTAATGTCACGAATATGGCTTGGCAAGGAAAAGGTTCTCACGTGATACATGGTTATGAGTCACAGGTATGTTATTGTTTCACACAGAAACTCATTCGAGTCATATGATTTGTTATGTGTGGGATTTGTGATTCTTTCGCACATGGCTCAAATATGAGTCATGGGAGTGCGTCATGTAAGTGTTAGGAATACCGAGATCCGATACCTAGGAACCACCCTAGGTAGGGTAACCTCTCCCGAAATCGAAATCTCAGGTCTCCAACACCCCCCTCCGGCCCCCTTACGGGGCCCGCGCGTCACCATACATATCGATCTAAGTTGTGTCCTGTGAGTATTATACTACAGAATCGAAGGTGTTAAAATAACACCGTATACGTCGCCGCCATCCATCCGACCGGATCCTGTTCGCAGGATATATAAGAGGGGACCTTCGGCTAGGTCTGGGAAGTATAATGGAGTGAATCCGTCAACTACCCAGAAAGTTACTAGGCTTCAAGAATGAGATATCTTCGGCATAGGCCGTAAGTGACGGGACGTTTTCGCGCAAAAAGATGATGATGAATAGTAAAGAATCTTAATGAAAGACCAATACATTCACATCTACCCTATGATAACCAGAAGAGTCTGGAACTCCTGAGAATACTACCATCGAACCCAATGAAGTTCGAGGAGTGTTACAACTAGGTTCCGGTACATACTGCAACCGAAGGGGTGACTCCCAAACCGGTAACAGTAACCAGAATCCTACTACCCACAGCAACCAAGGGTTACCGACCGAGGGATTATCTACCAATCCTATGGAAAGGCTTCCTGCAGGCAAGTAGGAAGTCCTCCGGAAAAGACCTATCGGTTGGGTATGGAGTTATGAAGAGTTGAAGTTAGATGACCTAGAAAGTTGGTAATAACAACTATCTTCGCAGATGCAACCCGCAGATGAAACTGATCATTTCGTCGACAAGGGAGATGATTGGAGCCAACACAGTTCGACTTGAGAATTGGGCCATTTGTCTGAAAAGACTCTCACCATCGGATAATTACTATTGGAAACAGCATGACTTCCAAATAGTCATATTATAATTATCAAAGAGGGTGTGATGATTTTCAGGGTCTCCAGGTGTTCGCACCTTGGAAGAAAACCCGACGTTGCAAGTTATATTGGAAAAAGCTACATGGTTGTATGTTAGTTAGATGTAGTCCGCGAACACTCAGATGCGGAATATAAATATCGTAGTGCCTCCCAAGCTTTAGACATCATCAAGCAATGGAGAAGAGACCTAAACAATATAATATTGTTCTTACGATTTTACTTTACTTTACCCTACTTTACTTCGCTCTTAGTAGTCATAAACGAAATGAGTGAAGTCCGAGCCTTCCTAGACAATCTCCGTCTATAAAAACGAATCTCGATCGGCCTAGACAACTCTGAAGTCTATCAGGTTGTCTCCGCCTAACAGTATATTGTTAGATCTCCTTGTTACCAAGGCTCTCTAATCGGTTACCACTTGCATGTGTTCGATTCACACTTTCAGTGAAGTTTGTTCCATGATAAGAAAGGGATGCTAGTTTGCGGGATAGTGGCAGTACAACCATTCAACCCATCTTCGTTCTTTCGGGAGTTAGTTCCCCTAGAGTGGGCGATGTTGATCTTGGCTCACTGTACACGAATGTGGATGCCATATTCTCGGGGGGTAATTGTACGCGGATAATTGTAGCTGAGTATTATTACCTCGAGAAATCTCAATCGCGAAAACTCAGTATTCAAATGCTCGACTTCGCGAGGCACTTTTGAAGATTTGTGCAAATCGAGATGATCCGGATCCCAGTCCATGAACTAACAGCGATCAACCACTTCGCTTGAACTTTGTCCCTAGCAGCTAAGTTATACTAGTAGTCAATAATCACATCCACACGTATCGATCTCTCCCAAGAATAGTAATTTCCTATTCCACACGTTTCCTCCATTCATATTTGTGGAAATACATCATATAGAATATCCCTAGCTGCATTTAGGTCTCACGGTAAGTAACCTATCATCCGTCAGAATCTCAAATCGATCGACAAACAGTAGCAAAACCATAATAGAAACTCAAAGCACTAGCAACAGCACCTTGAATGGTATTGTACTGTGCATAAGTGTTGAAAACAGCTGCTTGCCGCGCCCCTACCACCGACCATACCCACGACCACCGACCACCACCCAACATGCTCAGAACCTGTCTGACATGTTTGCAACATGCGCGACATGTTCCGAGCATGCTCGGCATGTCGTCTGCACCACTACCCATCATTCACCCGCCCGTCTGGTCATCCGTCTGGTAATCCGTTTATCCGTCCGCTCGTCCGTTGATTCGTTTGTTCATTCAATTATTTGTCGGTTCTTTTGTCGCCATTTTGTTTGCCTTTCTATATATTCGACGTTGTTTCCCGGGGCTGGCCGTTTGTCCGTTCCCACCTGTTCGTTCCCCTCCCACCACTTGCTTTGTTGTGGCGGACGTTCTCCTTGTGCGCTTTGGAAAAGCGCTTCCGGCGGGGAAGGGTATAAACGTCGGGGGAGTTATAGCCTGTCGGGAGTCTTTGTTTCTGTGTTTTTTATTGGTTAGCAAATGAAAGCGCAGGAGACGGGAGGAATACGGAAGGGAATGGGAGCGCGGAAGGCAGTGGGAGCGCGGGGGGCAGTGGAAGCGCGGCAGGATATTGGAGGGTCTTTGGGGAAGTCTGTTGTTTGTTTGTTTTTCTTTTGTTAGCATGAGGAGCGGGCAGAAGAGATGGGAGATGGGTGTGAAAGATACCGGTATGTGGCAAGCGGAAAAGGGAGGAGAGGAAGGATAGCTGATTTTTGTCGTTTATTTATACTCCTGTCTTTTCCTGTTAGTTTAGAGTAGTTGAGCAAGCGAGTTATCAAGCAAGTGGGTTGTTGAGAGAGCGAGTTGTTAGAGAGAGAGAGAATAGGAGAGAAAATTTTTTTCCTACCTCTATTTCGGCTGCCGTCTTGGCGTTTTGTTTTGGCCGAGTGATAGTCTGTGACGGCGGACCTTATCCCCCATAACAGTGATCGTTGAATTACTACTCCGGACAGTTATCATTTTTATTAATAAGTACTTATGCTTCAGCCCAACCTCAACCCCCCACATATTTGAGTTCTGAACGTCCATTCGGAAAGGCTCGATTAAGAAGGAAAGTAAAACGTCGCCAAAAATTTCCGCACCCACGAACCGCCGGACCTACGGCTAAGCATTCCCGTTCCTAAGATGCGGGGACTAATAGTTGGTTTGCTTCCAATGTATCAAAATACTGATAACTGGAGATTTCGCGTCTCGCGAGTTTTCCATTGACCCAGGGAAAACTGCTGTATAATATTAATCTACAGTCGCACATCGCTGTCCCGGATGGCCAAAATTCGGCCAAAATACAAAGAATCTGTCCGGGGCAGCGTGTTATCGGGGGGGCGGCAGGTTAGGTTTTGGCACAAAGAAGTTTAGAATTCGGGGCCATTTCATCCCGAACAAGGGGGTGCGATTTTATTAGTCTCTACACTAGTATGATACTGCACTATGCCTTGAGGAACAGGCGAGGAGATTTCACGAATAGGATTTTTGGTGCCCGAAGCTCCAGCCGGCTAAAAAAAGGAAATAACTGGAGAAGAAGAAAAAAAGTATTCATAATAGAAGCAACCATTGAATAAGCATTTTTAGCCTGGCACCGCTGATCCATCATACAGCTATCATCCTTACACCCAGCAAGCTTTATGGAATAGTGTATAGCGAGTAACTGCGTAAGGCATGGTAAGTTGCGAAGGCGGAGACCCAGTCGTCTGCCGTGAGTAAGCTCACACCAATCACCAGGTGGACTGTACTACGTGGCACCCATGGGCGGCCACCAACCCACTATCGAATCGTAATTTGGAGCTTGTTTACAAGCTACGCAGTGGTCCAACGTCATATACGGTATCAGAGCTATGTGAAGAGAAGGGGAGGCATTAAATACGTCATCTTACGGAGCTGCTAGCTGCCCATACAAAGTCAGTACAGATAACTCGCATAGGTGCTTTCGCTATGAGTATTGAAATACCAGAAAGTCCAGATGATGACTAAACTTCCCCTACCAGCCCCCCAAAGCATCCAAACAGATCCGGCATCTGCTGGGCTAACCCGTGTTCTTCGTTGGGTTGAGTCGTCTTCCCTGGGTTCCGTCACGAACCTCTCTACCTCGGGCCGGCCCGGGCTACCCAACAAACTTTACAAATTGGGCGCCTAATTTTGCGCCTTGCGGGATGTCTACCGGCAAGAAGCAGGATCATCGCTGTCAGGATGGGAGTAGGAGCCCAAGCCTGGGAAATGCGAAACCCTGTTTACGAGTAGCGGTAAGTTGCCTGAAGATTTTAGAAATTGGGATATCCTAGGAGAGACACCAAGGCCCTGTTGGGCATGCTAATTTTTTATCCGGCAAAATATTAACTTATAAAATATCGCCTGTAAGGTTTATAGTGTTTGGCGGCGTATCGACCGACAAGTAGATTTTGCCTTAAAAGATGCAACTTGAAAACGCAGCATTCCAGGATCCAAGGAACTGTTGGATTCATTTTATCATATCATAATTGCGAAGAATATAGGGCAAACCGGTATGCCGGTAGATCCACTTCAATTCAGGAGTAATTGCGAGTGATAGCGTGTGATGGGGTTAGCCAGCAGCGTTGTATGCTTTGCGGAGTCTTGGTTGAAAGACGGGCGGGGGGAACGAACCGACGGAAGAACGCGTAACGGAGGTCGACGGTAAGAATATTGTAACCCCATTACAAAATTTCTCGCGCGAGGTGCAATGCCTCCGCTATTCCCCTGGTCCGGGAACTTATTATTCTGCCGCCTCCGCCGCCAAGCCACTCTCCGAGAATTCGCTCTCCTACAGTACGCGTTCTTGCGAGGAGATCACGGTCCGAAAATTCAAACCTCCACGACATCCAAATCCGCTCCTTTTAGTCTCCGTCCGCAGCTTCATATATAACAAAGCGAGCTTCCAGAACTTTGCTACCTACTTGACTTGTTATTCATTCCAGAAGACTTGGACTAGGGGGTTCACACAGAAGTGGACCCAAAGCTCTCGACCGGGCACAAAGTTTCCGTCGCCGCGGAACGGTTTTCGGGACGGTTCACGCAATTTGTGGATCTGGGCAGGCACATGATGTATCCTGAGCACCAAATGGCCGGGATCTTGGTGGTGGAGGCGGTGTTGTCGGTTGAGAGATGAGGGTGCGGATTTAGGGATAGGATTTTAGCGGTTGTCAGGTTTGACCCACCGTTATTGGGGTTATATCTGCTGGGTTGGGGAGCTGTTCAGGCTGGAGATGAGGAGCTCTTCCAAGGAAGGAGGGTGGGGGGTGGATGATTCGGGTATGGCTTCGTTGTTTGTGGTATGATATGACTAGTATC
>NW_003299147.1:233634-265723 GCF_000151645.1 Tuber melanosporum | reverse complement strand
CTCCCGTAAATTAGTAAAACTGTCACCGGTTGTACCATTACAAAAAGTATATTAAAGTATTGAAGGAAATTTTAAATAAGCGGATATTTTACTCAAATCAGAATCTATCATTATATTATAGTTTTTGGTTACTTAACTACCAGCATCTCCTTGGAGGTAAAATAAAGTGAAAATTGTACTTAACTTATTCCTATAGAACTTAAGCCCGATTTCAAGGACTAACAATTAGTTAGTCACAACCTAATATCATAATAGTGTACAAGAATTTCACTACTACTACTGTGGTCTCTCTCTGTAGTCTGATTAGAGTACATATCTTTCTCCATATGAGAACTCTTGTTTTGGTTTGTTATTGTATTAGTATTAGTTTTATTTTGACTAAGGACTTGACCAGGTTCTAATTGGTACGCATTATTCAGATATTAAATCTATCAAACTGTCCTTGCAAGGAGATTGCAAACCCCTATTACTATCATTACTATTATTATCAACGTTTTAAAGTGCTGTCTATTTCTAGCACTTGATCTGTTAGTATAAAATTTACCCATCTATCATATTTCTTATTTATAATACTATCAAGAGTAGTTTTCAAACCATTCTATTTTCAATTTAAGAACTCGCCTAATTTAATTTGATATTCCTTTTTCCTTGTTGCTATAATATGACTAGTTCATTTTTAAATTATTACCTTTAACTCATATACCATACATATTAGAAGAGAAGATGTCATACATTCCCCTATAATAGCACCGTGTACTAGTACGGGTTTCTCTGATGGGGGACTGGGGCGGAATTTTATGGTTTGATAGTGTAAAGTACAGTACTCGTACAGTACCCCCACAGAGGGTTGGAGGCGCTAATGTGGCCCGAGAGTTTATCGATAAACAACGCTCATCTCACCGCTACAACAAGGCAGTACTTGACGTGGCTTCCTGAGTTTGGGTTTGTTCTCTGCACTAATCGCTCTCTTTACCGGCGGGCGAGTATGGATTTGTTTAAAACGGTATACTGTGATGGTGTGGTGGGCGATAGGAGACCTGAGCAGAATTTCACAGTCATCCAAGGTGCGCAGGGTATCATAGAAGCCATGGGAAGTATCCTCACGGGGTTGGAGGTACTGATTTGTTACTAAGGGAACTTTGGATTCAGCGCTCAAGTTTACCACTAAAACCGCTCTCATTATACAGCTACGACGGGGTAGTAGTGAACGTCGCAGCTCGAGTTTGGGTTCGCTCTCTGCACAGATCAGGCTCTTCGCCGAAACCGCTAAACAAATTGAAATAGTGGCTACCTGGCCATTCCCGTGGCCTGGAAAGCCGCTACGGTAGTATCTGAACACTCCAAGCTGGCGTATAAACCGTAGGTGGTCAAGCAACCCGCCAGTGGTTCGTGAACTGCTTGCTCATCCTTCGCGGTGTACAGTACTCCGAGGATCCGCCGAAACCTGTGCCAAGCCAACTTGTTTGATCTTGCGGACGCCAAAGTAGAGGGGTCGGGCGGTCGCGTGTTACAAGAAATGACGCAGGCAATGGACCTCGTGGTCAACTTGTCTATCTACCTGCAGAGCGTGCTCCAGGAAAGACAAGTCTAAATAGAAAACATAAGAGAAACTCTCCTCACCACCACATGAGTGTCTTCCTTTCCGCAACTTTCCACCGAAACAGGGCATGTAACCATTCTCTGCAATCCCCCATAAAGAAACAATCAGCTAACTATTTCTATCAATCATAAACCTCTATCCTATTCTGCATGCTTTCCACCTCTCACTCTCTCACTTTTCATCTACCCTTTCCTTCCACATGCTCCTGTGCATCCTTCTGAACAACATCCATCAATGTCTTCGGTGGTCTTCCATCTCAGGTGCAATCACTTATAATTCCATCCGGCTTCAATCACCAACTATGACGTCAGCTTGCCGGTGAGGGCTGTGGTATATGCTAGCATTGTGAAAAACATAGCAAAAATGTTAACATCAAGAAGGACAACAATGAAGGGCAATAAACAAGAAGATATGTATAAATTCTGAAGTTGAGGGCCAAGGAATGAAAGCCGAAAAGTATAGAGATCGGAAAACCACCGGCTAAAAGCGGTGAAAAAAGCGTTTACTAGGGGTACATTTAATCAATAGAGGTGTTGCAAACCAAAGTCTTATAGAAAAATTATTATATATAGAATGAGAATATGTGGGGTGAAGGGGAATGTAAACGAGAACTGTTAAATGGAAACGAAGGAGGCGATGATAAGATAGCGGTCGACAGCAAGCGAGAGGGTTGGTCAGGTGTTGGGATGTGTGTCAGTTTCCTGGAGGGTATGAGAACTTCGGGTGCCATATGGGGGAGTTGAGGTGGGGTGGACGGTTTGGTTGGGGAAGGGTCATGATCTGTGAACTTGGGAACAGTGTCATTAATGCCCGGTATCCCATCCTACTCACGGGTGTCTGCCAGTGAGAGGTACAGTATGTGATGTCAGGGATAGGATCGCACGCTTGGATCTCCACCGTGGACTAGTCATGGCGAACGGAGGGTGGGCGAGACGCCTGGCTACGAGGATCGGCGGTGGCGGAATAGGTAATTTCCGGTTCCTGTAGGATCCTGGCAACTTTATCAAAGTCTTTGGGGAGTGCCCGCTTGGCTCTTGTTGTCTGGTGTGGTGTTGTGGACATCTTTCCTTTCCAAAAGTAGCTTCACGATTCCGATATGGCCGCGCCCAGCTACCCACGAGAGCGGTGTCAAGCCATTTTTGGTGTCTGCTGTCTTGGGATTGACATCCTCTAGCTCCAAAAGCACCCTCACTACCCCCTCACTCCCGTACTGAGCGGCCCACGAGATCGGCGTCCGGCCATATTTGGAGTCTGCATGGTCAGGATTGACATCTGCTCGTTCCAATAACATCCGTACTACCCCCTATTTCCCATACCCAGCAGCCCAGGAGAGTGCTGTCCGGCCATGTTTGACGTCTGGCTGGTTGGGATTGACATCCGCTCGTTCTAATAGCATTTTTACTACCCCCTCATGCCCCTTTCCAGCCGCCCAAGAGAGTGGTGTCCGGCCATATTCGATGTCTGTCTGGTCAGGATTAACATCCGCTCATCCTAAAAGCAATTTTTCTACCCCCTTATGCCCCTTTCCAGCCGCCCAAGAGAGTGGTGTCCGGCCATATTTGGTGTCTACATGGTCGGGATTAACCTCCGCTTGTTCCAAGAGCATCTTTACTACTCCCGCATGCCCGAACTCAGCGGCCCACGAGATTGGCGTCCGGCCATATTTGGAGTCTGCATGGCCAGGATTGACATCCGCTCGTTCCAATAGCATCTGTACTACCTCCTCATCCCCATACCTGGTGGCCCAAGACAGTGCCGTCCGGCCAAATTTAGTGTCTGTCTGGTCCGGATCAACATCCGCTCGTTCCAAAATCATCTTTACCACCCCCCCCATATCCAAACTCAGAGGCCCATGAGAGTGCTTTCCGGCCATCTCTAGTGTCTACAGAGTCAGGGTTGACATCTACACGCCCTAGAGGCATCCTTACCACCTCCTCTTGCCCCCGGACAACTGCCCATATGAGAGCCGTGCGACCGCTACTATCGGTCGCATTCACATCCCATTCCTTCATCTCTAACACAGCACTCACTATATCCACGATCCCAAGGAATGCTGCCCCGTGGAGCCCGGTAAATCCTGTACGTACTTTTCTCCAGAGCAGCCATGGGCCGCGGCCACTATCAAGCGCGTAGTGCATTAACATTAGTACACCTGATATATGCTCTTCTAATCCATCGAGAAGCCTCTCCGCGCAAGGGTTTTCACATCCCCTGTCATCCCCTTTCTTTCATGATTCCCCCAGTAATACGAAGCATATCTTAGGAAGGGCGGTATTGAGGGACCAAATCGAGAATTGGCGAACGATCCCTGACACTTCTAAAGTTGAGGTATGTCAAGCAAACCTGCGCTATTGTTGAGTGGGGACTATCGAACGGTGTCGGATCACTCGAGAGATACTCCTGCAGAGTATAGTGCACTAGTCGCGCCGTAGATGAAGACGTTTCGACTGTAACAAGGTCTAGAGCAGATGATAGGAGTGTCCGTAGTGTAGGAACGTTTTCAACATCTAGATCCGTAGATCCTAGTTCCACTCCCAAGGCATGACGGAGGTCTAGTGCCTGCAATGGATGTTCCGAGTATGCCACCCACATTAAGACCTTTAGCCCGAGTATTAATTTATCCCCCTTCTGCGTCCTCACTCGGTTTAGGGTTGCTGTGTAGGTATCGCCCAGTCCATTGCCCCGTGTCATTTCTTCGAGTTTCTTCCTTCTCTGACGGATTGTAACCCCCCCGAGAATAGCGTCGATGTTCAGCGAAACGAGCAGAAATGTATACACAGCTTTTGCCAGAATTCATCGTTTATAGAACGAAAATGCTAACTCCTCTAACGCACATATCAGATATCTTTTCCAAGAAAATTCTCACAAGGTCCGCCCTCAAGTCATCGTTCATCGCATCTGGCTCGGGATCCCTGGATAACCTCATCTCCAAATAATTCCTAACATCATTGGTGTTGGGACTGACGGGCATCACAACTGCCTTGGGGAAGTATCTTTGGATGTCTTCCTTGACGTGGGGCCTCCTCGTGAGGAATATTCGCGTCTTAGGAGACTCCCGAACAATATCTCTCAATGACTCGAGAAGCTCTGGTAGATTCCTGGGCAAGCACTCGTCTAGGGCATCGATACATATGAAAACTTGCGGAAGCGAAGTAATAGTGACCCTCAAAACTCTCATCAGATCTGGAAGCAACAGCACTCTGCCACCAATCTCTTTCTTCCCTTCTTCAAACACCTCACGCAGATATTTTCGGATCCCCCCTCTTCCTACCAGCTGCTTCAGAATAGCTCCCATCATGTTGGTGCTTGTCTGCTCTTGCTGGGAAAGGAAGTCACAGTACAAGCGAGCAACAGCTATATCTTCGCTCTTTGCCTGGTCGCACAAGCTGTCGATCACCAGCGAACTAATGTTTTCTCGCCGTCAGTCATATTCGCTTCGTTAAAACAGCCCCACTGCTTACCTGAGATATGTCTTGCCCACTCCCGGATTCCCGGAGCAAAACAGGATAGCCTTATCTTCTCCACCGTTAAGCTCTCTCCATTCCCGAAACTCAGTTGTTTCCAGAAGCCATTCCCCAACACCGGCGAATCAGTCACTGCGCACGCCTTGGTGTCTATTATTTGGCTCTAGTGGAGAGAGCCAACGCAGTATCTGTACATCCTCGTCGGACTGATAGACGTTGAAGCTACCTGTTATGTTGCCGCAGTGGGCATTCCCGTCACCGATGTTGACTGTTTGTACATATGTAGCGTGGGCCATGATATCCTTTCTCAAGAGTTGTTGAATGTGGGATCGGTAGGAGAGTTTGAGCGGGTATGGAGGGTGCGTATAGACTTTCTGCTAGCAGAGCTGAAAAAAGAGGGGCATTTAGGCTGGTTGTGTGACAACAACTATCTAAGTACCGGTACCAGTACAGTACAGTACATGACTAATATACGACAGGTCACACAAAATCTTCTGTTGGGTGGCGCTTGCAATAGCTCTTTACCATCGCGGATCCAATCATTCTATCCCGATGCTTATACGGGATTCAAATATATTTATACGGGAGGGATTAGATACGGTGTGATTGCAATTCTGTGGTAAACAAGGGACTCGACGGGGCGATTGTACCCTATGGTGAATAACTGGATCAAAGGATTTTCTCAGCTCTCTCCGTTCTGTGAGATTAACATTGTTGCCTTCGCGTCATTTCTGCCCTGACCTTCAATCTACCGTGCAAGATATCATACTCCTCCCGCTATATACCCCTGCTGCCGAATTTCTCGAGTGTAGAATCAATGGAAATGGTTTCTGGGCTAATGCTGGCTCTGGGGATAACAACATGGCATAGTTGCTGCAAGCAAACGAAACACTGTGCAGTACAAGTACAGTACAGTACTCACTCGCCGTTGCCAAGAATACCTCCTACAGTAGATATTTTGCTGCAGTCCGCACCAAATGTTGGGTTTATGGATGTATTCTTTGCAAAGAGGAGTGAGTAGTCTAGAAACTAACATAACCTGCGAGAGTTAGTGGCGGTGCATCATTCGGTTAGCATGTCATTTTTGGGCCTCCGAGTGTGGCGTTCACGCAGCTTGAGACGGGGATGGGCACGACAAAACTGGATGGACGAAGAAGGGGATCTGAAAGTGAATTTGTTATCCTACTTTGATAGAGTTCACTTGTCGCCCGCGCAATACCCATGTTCGTCACCTGCCCCGTTTCGACGTGCCCACGGTAGTGGCTGCAGCAGTTAATTTTGTTTCAAGATATCAGTACAGTACAGTACAGTACTTCGAGATTTCGCTTCTGAGAAGTTTTTAGCTAATCCTGAAAGAACTGCTTTCTGTGCCCCGGGTCGCGGACAGGAAAGTGAACCGAGAGGATTTTGGATCCCCCAAGGCTTACCGGTCCAAGAAAAGGAGAGAACCAATAGTGAAAAATACAGGTACTGGTCTTTTCGAACTCCACTGTGGGGCCCGCTCCCCCCGAATGCTGTCGTCATAAATCAGAGCTACCCGTATGTGAAAGGAAAGCGGGCGGCATTGAATACTGGAGTACGGTACGTTATCTTACCAGCTGTTCACTGACCAACAGCAGTTAGTAATTTTACATAATATATATCCAATAAGCGATTTCGCTGCCTGAAATACTAAAAGCCTCGCATAATGACTTAACCTTCTTTCGCTCCCCCCTAAGCCTACCAATCAGTCCAGAGTGCTTTGGGTTAACCCGGTTTCTTCGTTAAGCTAGTTCAGGTTCATGGGACTGGGTCATGGATCTAGGTCAGGTCGGGGGGGTCCAACCTGGGCTATCCAACAAGCTGGACATATTTTCCTCGCTTAACTTTGCAACATTGCAGGATGTTTTCTGGCGTGAGCCAGAATCTACTATCGCCTTGCGAATATGATCCTAAACATAGGAAATGAGAAAACCTTATTTGTGATCAGCACAGCGTACTAGTACTATATATTATGCTGGACACTAAGACCTTGTTTCGGGCACTGGCTTTTATAGGGTAAAAAATTACAGGATTTAGATTGTAAGGATTGCAGGATTTGGCGGCCTGTTGTCTAATAAGTAGAATTTGAATATTATACAGTTTGAAAACACTGAAATGCAAGGCTTAAGAAACCATTGGACTACCGGAAATTGCACCACGAAATTTACCCCTCCTCTCTTCGATTCGCCCAAAAGCCACCTTTTTCTATTTCCCGCCCACAAAGTTCCTTAAGACGTCTGGCAACGCGCACCTCGCAAACTGCAATTTAGCATATCATACCTGGAAAGGTGCGGTTTGGAAAGCCGGACAAGGGTTGGTGTGTCAAACGGGGCCTAGGCTCTTGTAGTCTTCGTCATCTCCAGATATCACTCGTTTAAAATCTTTCTGAAGCGTTGTAGGTCAAATGTGCGAGGTGAGGGGCAGAAGAGAAAGCAAAGGGTTGCGAAGGTGTGAGGGGGTGTAGACTGGTAGTGGAAAGAATGAATTTCCTATATAGCTTTGTAACTTAACTTGCTTCTTAAGCACGTATTAGTGTGGGAGATACGATATGTGGCGCAACACTAGTTTATATCACGTGATAATTCACTTGGAATCAACTTGGTTCTCTCTCACTTCCCTATCTATTGAACTAACGGCAACGGAAAACGAATATTATAGGATAATCAAAGCATCATGATCCTTCGATACATTACCACCCCTATCTCCGTCTCTCTACACATGTCTCCGTTCTTCTACACACTTCCGTGATAACAAAGGAAAGAGATCTCAGCATAAAATTCTCCGTAAACCGCCGAGGCTCTATAAAGGTTCATCATATCATACGATATACTCGTAGATGGCCCTGCACGGCATGCACTATACCAATTTAAAAAACTTATAATAAAAGCCGAAAGTGGAATATATTCCGATTTATGCTAATGGTAAGGGTAATCATTAAAAAGAGGTGCTGGAATTGCTTTAGGTATTTTCACTGATCCCCACCTAGCGACACCAGATATAGCAGATGGACGAACCTGGACCACTTGTGATTCCGAAGGGTTATGGCAATATTTGTGGGCAGTATGACGGGAGATGTATCTCGTGTCTCGCCTGTTAATTATTGGGGGGGGGGGCGGATGGGATTGGAAATAGAGATATTTAGAGGAATTAGCGATCATTTCACCTTGAATGGCCAGTTTAGATATGGGTATTTCATTACCTTATCTTGATACATTGAGTCCTCTTTCATGTCTTAGTGAACCTAGCTCGAGAGCGCAAGATCCTATCATCGCTCGCTATTTAAAGCAATACGCCACTCAATACCGTAAAACCGTTTGGCCCCTTGGCTCCCCATCTATCGATGCGTGCCATATTGTCCCTGGAGTGCCCCATGCCGTATTTTACAAGAAGAGGGAATAGAGACATTCGGGCCATAGGTTGGAGAAATATTTCTCGAGCGCCGAGTTTCGGGTTGATCTCTCAGTTCCGCTTGTGGAAGCACAATACGGTATGTTACACGCGGCAAAGTCTTTCGAGTCGAAAAGGCTGCAAGATAAGCGTAAAATTAAATGCTTTGCAACAACGGGGCTGAGTGTCTATTTCGGAATCTGGTGCCGGTAGTTGCTCAAAACTTCCAATGAATTGGCATTTCCTTGGCATGGAAAGTCTTGGTCTGGAATTTTCGTACAACTAGCTATGCCCCCGCTTTTTTTCAGCTCAGCCCTTAGAAATTTCACAGTTGTAAGCTCCATCGATACCTTTACGAGTCGATATATCATTCTATTTCTACATTCAACCAACATTTTTGTCTCTTTTTTTCAACAGAATATCATGATCCAGGCTATAAATCTTACGATCGGCGACGACAATACCCACAGTGGCAACATAACGGGTAGTTTCAATCACAACGTCTACAAGTCAGATGAGGACGCGCAGCTTATGCGATGGCTTTCTCCACTAGAGCCGAATATTAGGCATGAAGGTGTGCGCAGCGAGCGATTTGAGGGTGTCGGAGATTGGTTTTTGGAGATGACCGAGTTTCGGGAGTGGAGAGGTAGTGAGGGTGTAGCTGATAAGGCTGTACTGTTTTGCAGTGGGAATCCGGGAGTGGGGAAGACATATCTGAGGTAAGTGGCGGGATTCTTTGAAAGAAGTGGGTATCGCTAACGGCTAGAAATACTAGTTCTCTGGTGATGGACAGCCTGTGCGATCAAGCAAGGAAGGAAGATATCACTGTTGCGGGCTTCTACTGCGACTACCTTGCTCACCAAGAGCACACTATCAACAACATGATGGGAGCGATCCTGAAGCAGCTCTTGGACTTAGACGAAATCCCGAATTATGTACGCGAGGCGTTTAAAAAAGCGAAAAACGAGCTTGGGGGTAGAAGGCTGCTGCTTCCTGATTTAATGGGGATGCTGAGGATCGCTATTGCTTCATTAGGCCAAGTTTTCATCTGTATCGATGCACTTGACGAATGCCTGCCGAAACATCTCCCAGAGCTTCTTGACTCGCTGAGAGATATAGTCCGGGAATCTCCAAAAATTCGAATATTCCTGACCGGGAGACCCCATGTCGGGGACGATGTTCAAAAATATTTCAGCTCGGCACTTGTGATACCCATCAATCCGAACACGAATGATGTTAGGAATTACCTGGACAGGAGGTTGGACAGAGACGCACAACCGGAGGCCATGAATGATGATTTACGAGGAGATATTATTAAAGTTATCGTGGAAAGGATATCCGATATGTGGGTAGGAGCATTTAGAATTTCCACTTTATCAATAGTGCATACTTACCAACGATTATGGGTAGATTCCTCCTAGTTTCGCTAAACATTGACGCTATTTTGGGGGAGGTGACAATTCGGCAAAGAAGAAAGAAACTTAAAGAGATGGTAAAAGGCCATGGACTAAGCGATGCCTATACGGCAACTCTGACCCGACTGAGGGAGCAGAAGGGAAAGCTCGGACTGAAGGTTTTGATGTGGGTGTTGTATTCGGAGAGGCCATTACGGGCCAAGGAGCTCCGGCACGCCTTGGGAGTGGAGGTGGGATCTCCAGATTTGGATGTTGAAAACGTTCCTGCGCTACGAGCACTGCTGGTATCTTGTCTGGGTCTTGTCGTGGTGGAGGGGTCTTCATCCACGGTCCGACTGGTGCACTATACTCTGCAAGAGTATCTCTCGAGTGATCCGACCCTCTTCTCTAGTCCTCACTCAGAAATTGCGGAGGTTTGCTTGACATACCTCAATTTCGGGAGTGTTCGCGATCTTTCGCCAACTTTTCTCTCGGCCCCCTCAGCCACACCCTTTCTAGAATATGCTTCTCATTACTGGGGGAATCACACAAGAATGGGGATGACGGACAATGTGGAAAAGCTTGCCCTGAGGCTTCTGGATCAATTTGATCAGCATATATCTGCTCAACTATTGTTATTGCGCTATCACGAATTTACACACTCGCCCCCTTATTATTTTGGTTTCCATGGGCCTAGGGAATTTACGGGACTCCACGGAGCAGCATTCGTTGGGCTCGTAAGGATAATCTCAGCTGTGTTGGAGATGAAGGAATGGGATGTTAACGCGACCGATATAATGGGGTTTACGGCTCTCATTTGGGCAGTTGTTAGAGGGCATGAGGGGGTAGTCAAGATGCTTTTGGAACGAGAGTGTGTCAATCCCGACCATGTAGACACCTTCTATGGCCGGACGCCACTGTCATGGGCGGCTGAGGGCGGGCACGAGGGGGTAGTCAAGATGCTTTTGGAACGAGAGTGTGTCAATCCCGACCATGTAGACACCTTCGATGGCCGGACACCACTCTCCTGGGCGGCTCAGCGCGGGAATGAGATGATCGTCAAGATGCTTTTGGAACGAGAGAGTGTCAATCCCGACCATGTAGACACCTTCTATGGCCGGACGCCACTGTCATGGGCGGCTGAGGGCGGGTGTGAGGGGGTAGTCAAGATGCTTTTGGAACGAGAGAGTGTCAATCCCGACCATGTAGACACCGAATATGGCCGGACACCACTGTCATGGGCGGCTGAGGGCGGATGTGAGGGGGTAGTCAAGATGCTTTTGGAACGAGAGAGTGTCAATCCCGACCATGTAGACACCGAATATGGCCGGACACCACTCTCCTGGGCGGCTCAGAGCGGGAATGAGATGATCGTCAAGATGCTTTTGGAACGAGAGAGTGTCAATCCCGACCATGTAGACACCTTCTATGGCCGGACGCCACTGTCATGGGCGGCTGAGGGCGGGTGTGAGGGGGTACTCAAGATGCTTTTTGGAACGAGAGGGTGTTAGCCCCGGCCGTGTAGACACCTTGTATGGCCGGACACCACGCTCGTGGGCCGCTCAGGCCGGGCATGAAGGGTTAGTCAACATTCTCCGCACCGCCACCCCAGATTACAATAACCAAATACCACTGTCTTTGGCTCTTTCCCGGGAGCATGCTGGGGCTGCCGAGACCCTCCAAGAGCGGGTCAATACCATTTCTGTCACATCAGATCCCAGCGAGGAACCTGTACTCCAATCGGCAGACCCCCGTGAGCTGGAGGGAATACTAGATCGCGGGGACCCTACTCCCGATCCCGCAGATGGCAGTAACTCCCCAACTGCGCTGTCCATGTTGCCTCAATCCTCCTTCTTGCGGCGCTTGAAACTCTGGCGCCATAAAAAGTGGAATAAGTAGACGCTATGCTAAGGCGTCAAAACTTTCGCCTTTACATTCGGCTGATGAAACACTGCGAAAATGCTTTTCTCTACCCCCTTGAGCCAAGCGCAGAGGGCAATACCTCTGACTTTATTAGGAGGTGCTACTCGGAGGTCCTGGTTTGTGGCATAGTTATTCTTGTTCCTCTGATACCCTCCGGGTGCGACTGACACCCCTCCAGCCTGCACCCGTTTAGTTTTTTTCGATTTTGCCGAAAGGTATTCTATCATCTTTTTCATTTGCCTTTTGTTCTTTCCCGTTTACATATATTCTTTTTACTAGACACGTTCTCATTCCGTCGGTAATCGTCGGGTGCAGCATTACCGTAGGCAAAACCTCTGCCAATTTAGATGTAAATAGACTTCCCTGGGAGCCTTTCTCAGGTTTCTACAGGCTATTTACTGTTTATCTCCTTTTTTTCTCATTACATTTTTCCTGTCTTCCTTGGAGTTCTGGTTAACCTTAGTCTCACCGTCGTGCTTCATATTCCTCATACCAGTTATTCACTAAGTTAATATTTATCCAATGCTTTTGCGTGCCGTGGTGTACGGGTTCATGATTGGCGGGTGGGTA
Source organism: Tuber melanosporum (assembly GCF_000151645.1). Taxonomy (NCBI): domain Eukaryota; kingdom Fungi; phylum Ascomycota; class Pezizomycetes; order Pezizales; family Tuberaceae; genus Tuber; species Tuber melanosporum. Next base: position 253,364 of record NW_003299147.1, on the reverse strand, counting down.
AGAGTAGACGCTAAGCCCCTACCAACACATCATACATTCGCAAGCAACCGGTTAATCCCCTCTTTCACAGCCTATTCTACTACGATAGCCTACTATATACTGTCTATATGGGGAGGAGTCACAAATCGGTGAAATAAAACCTTGACCCCAAATTTCGGTATGGCTTTAATATGGTGACGACGAATGGCTGTGGTATGATAGCATGATATTAGGAAGAGACCGCCTACTTAGGGGGTTAAAGTTACTGAATCAAAAGCTTTGGTCCAACAGTGTTTTTACACCGAATTCGGCGAAGAACGGTGATTTTCAAAATGACAAACCCACAACCTTACCCCACCGAAAACAGTTGGAATCTTGATATTAGCTGGAGAACCAAACTGCGCTCAACATGTTTAAAGAATCGAAAGGCGCAGAATTGGGCCCATTATACGCGATAGTATCGACTGGTGTAGGAGTGGCTTATGGTGTTGTGTGTGGGGGTTTCGTATGGAAAGGTAGCTCGGAAGAAATTCGATATCGCCCGCCAAGCCAATATTTTCCTCAAAGTATTATTTCGGTGTGGGTCCTGTGATGTGTTATGTAGTGATATTCTGTGTAACTAGCTGGGACCTAGGGTTCAGTAGAGGATAGGTGTTAGGGCTGGTGTAGTGCTGAGCACTATGGGCAGATAAGCTTAAAAGGAAAACATGGAGAGCGGAGGAACTCAATCAATTAGCATCATCCTTCAACTTCAACTTCCCTGTTCATTCCTATCATGTTACCTATGTGTTTGGTAATGCGCCATGAAATTTCGTTGAATTCTGACAGACATTAACGTTTTCAGAGTGCGGATAAAAATGGACGCTTTTGGTTTGGAAAGTCATCCAACCAAATGTTCCAATCTTGTCCTTAATATCACCTGGCCTCATGCCCAGGAAATCGCCATCATACCCTGGTGAGTGTTCCTCTTGTTATTACACTTCCCGATACACCTACCGCGCGCACCCGATTGATTATGCAGGAGTGGGGCTGAAATGGCGATGATTGTGAGGTGTTACCGCAGTCTTCGGGGAGAGAGAGGGAGAGAGAAATGATATTTTTCGTAATGCTTTGGTTCCAGAATGCGGGTATATGATATCTTGGAATTAATCAAGTACTAAGTAGTGCTCAGTCTCCTCTTTGACTCTATACCCCCCCCCCCTTCCATTGTACGCGTCTTTATGAAGTTTACAAAATTATTAGCTACCATTATCGAACTCTAATAACATGAAAGAGTCTATAGTAATATGATGTCTTTTCATTTCTTTCATATCATACTGCCCCACCTGCGACCCTGAGGAGGACCGCTATAACCGAATAGGGCGTTACAGATATCGTACCAGCACGGTCACGAGCCCCTGCCTCAGCTCTCCCACTCCCACCAACTCCCAGTCGGACAACAGGACAAAACTGCCACCGAAGCCGGTGTCGTTATATCATAACCAAAATGGTTCGCGTTTTTATGTTACACCCCGGCCCTCGACAAAGCTTCCCAGCTCCAACTACCCCGGGAGGGATTGCAGACACCAGTCCCCTATAGTCAACTCACCATTTTTCTAGTGACCAATTGTACAAGCGGGACCTAGCGCTCAGCCAGTCCTGCAAATGCTTGAGGCTTATCGCCGTGAAATACGCGCCGGAAAAATTTATCACCCACTAAGAAAAGTAATCACTTCCCAGGTTGGCACACTGCTATGAAAAAAAGAAAGAAAAAGGTTGCTCAGTTTTCCCTGAAAGCAAAGCACTATTTAGAATTACGATACACGGTATTTGTCGAAATACCTGTGTTTGGCATGCCCGGAGCTTTTCTTGTCAACAAGATAATAAAATTCGAGTATGATAGCGAGAGAGTAACTTGTAGTCCTTACTTTTTCCGCCATGATCCCACACCACTACTTTGCACAATTCCTTCACACTTCCTCTAAAATAGTTCTCCTTGGCTACAGGGGTTCCAAACAGTCCTAGTGCCTTTGTACTTCTTCAGTTTCTCAGCACCTATGGTGCAACATCTAGTTGTCTCAAGAGCCCCCGCAGTATAACTCTTAGCTTCCGGTATCCTAGTGCTAATTACTAAAACTCCTCAAGCGCTTCTACTCGTACTTCCACTAATCTTTAGTCCCTACACTCCCTTACTCATGGGCTCACCCTTATATATCGAGCATACTATCTCCAAGCACACCCGCATGATGACATCACCCTTACTCAACTACGCAATAATCTCGCTAGCATCTGCATTGAAGCATCGTAATTTCAACACCGGATGGGTGCATAATATATGGCAACGAAGTGGGAAGTTGGACTTGCGCCACAACCCTCGAACACTCGCTGGCTCCCAACTGGGGGCACTCTATAGAGTGATCGCTAGCTCAGCCTAACTCTGCAGATCAACTAAACTTTGTGGCTCAACACAACCCGCTCCTCTCCGAGCACAACCATGAGGTCCGTTTTGAGACCATTTCTACTGTAAAAACTATCGTCAAACGGAAGGAAACTGTTTTGTGTAGAGCAATGGAATCAAATGGTTGTATCGAAACAGACACTAAGCATATGTGGGGATTATATGTAACCTTATAATGAGAAGCTGGTAGTTATATTCTGTATGTTCTAGCGTCCGGAGTAGCGGTCATGCAGGGCATCGTGTAAATGTGTGAACATTCTCAAGAACCTTGGAAAGGTTCATACACTATCACACGGATCATACCAACCTCTTTCTATTAGAAAGCTGGTGGTTTTGTTTGCAGCGGAAGCGAGTTGAACAAGTTGCTTAGGTCGCGAAGAGTGACATTAGTGGTACACACGCCAATTCTATCGCGTCGTGCCTTATGTGGGGAGGTTACAATTTTTGCCTGGAACTCTGCATCAGAGGGGAGAGGAAGTGGGCAGTAAACTTCCATTTTCCAATTGAAAAAAAGAAAACTATGATACCACGGCGACTAGATAGATAAAGTCTCCAGAATTTGAATTTAATGTCCAGGCCAGGTTGCAGGGTTCCTTGCGAAACCCAATGTCACGAAGCCATTAAGTATACTACCAATTTTCCAAAGCCAGAGACCCATATATTAAAGAGAGCTAGTCAAGACAGGAAAGGAGAAACAAGAAAGACCCATGAGAAACAACTCCAAAGGGAGTACAGAAAACCCATTGTGTCCCACTAGAGATCCAGTTCGCTTATTCCACTGCCGGAGGCTATGGGGCAGATGCCACTGCCCTTGCCAGGGGAGATTGTTACCGCCGCGGTATCCCGTGTGGCAATGAGGGCGCTTCGGAGTCAGGGTGGCGGGTGGGCAACGAAGAACGCAAGGTGTGGAAAGCGAGGAAGCATGGTGGTCTCGGAGTCTTTGGGACCACGAGAGTTATATGTACGGGGAGGTTCACGGACCCCGGTGGTGAGCTAGGACCCCGCGCTAGCCAAGCAAATGGCTATACCTTTTTCCGCTATCGTCCGAGATGCGTCTCCCATCCCCTGGCCGCTATCCAGAACGCTTTGCCCAATTAGCAATAGGTTGCCTCAACCCTCCATTAGAACTAATCGGATTTGGTGTGTTTTTCCCCCTCATTCCGAAGAATTCTTAAGTGTCAAGGACAGTTCAGTCGATTTTTCCTCAACAGTTTCCGTAGATCAACAAATATCCCACAGTGCTCGAGTAAGGAAGGTTCCTACAAAAGGCTAGAAGTGCCGGGGGGTGTTAGCCTCTCTTGCGTTTTTTTCTCTCACGATGCTTCCGCAGTTCTCGTCCGGGAAACACTGACCGCACGCATCATCCTCCCCAAGCACTTCCCCGATTGACAGGCGTGGTTGAGGCTGTGGCGGTGATCATGTGTCTAGTTCCGGCGTGGCAGAATATACTCGTATATGGCCCTGCACGGCACATACTGTACTTGTACTATAAATCTAAAAAATCACACTAAATGCATGTATTTCAATTTACATTCTGTGGAGGGGGATGTAGACTGGCAGTGGGGAGAATGAATTTCCTATATAGCCTTGTAACTTACTTCTTAAGCACGCATTCGTGTGGGAGATATATAGTACAGTAATAGCCTGTATCACGTGAGAATTCAACTTGGAATCAACTTCGCTCTCTCTCACTTCCCTATCTATTGAACTAACGGCAACGGGAAACGAATAAATATAGGATAATCAAAGCATCCTGGTCCTTCGATAGATCATTACCCCTATCTCCGTCTCTCTACACATGTCTCCGTTCTTCCACACTTCCGTGATAACAAAGGAAAGACATGTCAGAATAATGTCCTCCGTAAATATCCAAGGCTCTATAAAGGTTTATTACACTCTTAAACGATCCACCAGACTAATCAAAATGATAACTGTCGGGAGTAGTAAATTAACAATCACCGTTATGGGGGGATAAGGTCCGCCGTCACAGACTATCACTCGGTCAAAACAAAACGCCAAGGCTTTCGGGCGGCAGCCAACTAAAGAGGGGTATGAAAAATTTCTCTCTCCGATTCTCTCTCTCTCTAACAACTCGCTTCCTCAACAACTCGCTTGCTCGACAACTCCCTGATCCACGACTCTAAACTTAACAGGAAAAGACAGGAGTATAAATAAACGACAAAGATCAGCTATCCTTCCTCTCCTCCCTTTTTCCCTTTGCCACATACCGGTATTGCTCACACCCATCTCCCATCTCTTCTGCCTGCTCCTCATGCTAACAAAAGAAGAAAAACAAACAACAGACTCCCCAAAGACCCTCCAATATCCTTCCGTGCTCCCACTGCCTTCCACGCTCCCACTGCCTTCCGCGCTCCCATTCCCTTCCGCGCTCCCATTCCCTTCCATATTCCTCCCGTCTCCCGCGCTTCCATTGCTAACAAAAGAAACACACAAACAAAGACTCCCGACGGGCTATAACTCCCCCAACGAGAATGTCCGCTACAACAAAGCAAGTGGCAGGAGGAGAACAAACAGATGGGAATGGCCAAAACGACTGGCCCTGGGAACGTAGGTCGAATATGCAGAGAGGCGAACGAATGGCAACAAAAGAACCGGTGACGGATGGGGTCGTTGGTTGTGCCGGCGAAAGGATGGACAATAGTGCCGGCGAACGGATATGCCGGCGGAGAACAAAAAGGCGAACAAACGAACAAACGGACGGCTGGACGGACGGAGGAATGAACGGATGGACGAACAAAGATGATGGACCGGTAGTTGTCTGGAAGCCATGCCGAGCATGCTCGGAACATGTCGCGCATGCTTCAAACATGTCAGACAGGTTCTGAGCATGTTGGGTGGTGGTCGGTGGTCGTGGGTATGGTCGGTGGTCGTGGGCACGGTGAGTAGCTATTTTCAACACAGACCCCTCAACTTTCAGAATCAAGTCCACTCATCCTGTGTCAATCCTGAACCACTAACAGCATTGGTCCCAGCGCCCGGGCCGTGGCACGTATGCCCACGAGAGGAGTCTATATGCGGCGATATGAATCCCCAATATCCCATCACCAACATACTTCCGTCACATTAAAGTAATATCTCCAACACAACATTCAATATATGATACAGGATCCATCACCACTCTTCTTTGCCACTGATACTAGTACCCTAGGTAAATCGGCTTTGTTAAATTTCCATATCACCAGTTCTTAAACTACCCAATTCGTTAACCACAACGGTGAGCTTTCCTCCCCCCCCCAGGGTGTTATGTTTTCAGTGTTCTATCAACTCCACCATTTATCCTACTAACTTTAAGCCTACTTCCTGGTTTCTGGTCTACGAACCCGGCTGACCCTAACTCTGATGATACTACCAGCTCCAATTGTGCATAGGTGCGGGAATTAAGCTGAGGTCTTTTATCTCCACCAAATGTGAACCCTACTCGAAATTCAAGAAAGATATCTTCCACAATCATCATGAGTATGGGGACCATTGAGATGTCCAAATGGAGGGATAGTTATAGTAGATGATGTTGTGTAAGTCCTTAATCTAGGAATTGCTGATGGGTTAAGCACTAAACATTCTATCCCCAGCTAGGTAGTTACCGGTAATGAATGCCATTTTCACAAAGTTTCCCTGTATATTCTGTATACCTAGAGGGAACACGGGGTCTGGAATAGGACAATATATGACAAATGTTGAGATCTATACCTCACTCTGAGGCTCCGTAAATCTATGGCTTATTAAGATAGAATAATGGAAAGGTCCCAATTTGTTCCCATTACTATCGCTCTAGAGGATAGAAGAGGGGAGCAGAAGCTCATTCCTTTCATCCATGAAGAGCAATCATGAAAGTCCAAAGGCACCGAATAGACCCGGGGAGCGGTTCAAAAAACCTATGGAGGCAGAGGCAGGGTAATAGGGAGTCTTGCAGCGGTATCATAGAAAATACACAGGGTGAAAATGAGATCAAGTTTCCTATCCTCGATTGAACACTGCCCAACGCCCGTATAACTCCCTCAATTGGTTTTGCGCCATAAATCCAACGGATTTGCTTGGCTAACCCGAGCTATGGTTCGTTTGGTTTGGTTTGGTTGGGTTGAATTTTCACAGGGCTCTTAGGTCCGGTCAAGTCGACCCAAGTTAGCCCATTAGAAAGCTTGATTTGTGTAATTATTTCTGGGTGCAATAGGCCGGCCTGTTCACGAGGACCCGGTTCGGTAAACTAACTATCATACCCGCCAACCTGGGCGAGCCTCGACGGGTTTACGGTCACACTATGATGTCAACTTGCTTGTGAGGGCTGTGGTATACGCTATCATTGTCAAAAATATAGCACAAATGTTAACATAAGGAAGTATAGAAATGAAGGACAAGAAACAAGAGGATGTGCACAAACTCTAAGTAGAAGGCCAAGGGAAGAAGCAGAAAAGTATATAAATCGGAAACAGCTGGCCGAAACCCGTGAAAAACGCAGTTTACTAGAAACGTCTACCCGGGATACATTTAATCAAGAGAGGTGTTCCGCACACCAAAGCATTACACGGGAATCATTTATAGATGAGAATATCTGGGGTGGCGAAGAAGGAGGTAAACGAGAATAGCTAAAATAAAAACGAAAGAGGCGGTGATAAGAGAGCGGTCGACAGCATGCGAGAGGGTTGGTCGGGTTTTGGGATGTGTGTCGGTTTTGGTTGGAGGGTATGAGAACTTCAGGTGCCATATGGAAGGGGATTGAGGCACGATTTGGTTAGGGAAGGCAATTATCTGTGAGCCCGGAAACAGCGTCATTGATGCCCGATATCCCATCCTACTCACGGGTGTCTGCCGGTGGGAGGTATGAGATGTCAGTGATAGGATCACAAGCTTGGATCTCCACCAGGGATTAGTGCCCATGACGCGGGGAGGGTGGAAGTGAGGCCTGGCCATGGGGATCGGCTGTGGCGGAATTGATGATGTCCGGTTCCTGTAGGATCTTGAAAATCTCATCATAGCCTTTGGAGAGCGCCCACCATAATGGTGTTTGGCCCTTGTTGTCTGGTGTGGCGTTGTGGACATATTTCCTTTCCAAAAGTAGCTTCACGATTCCGATATGGCCGCGCCCAGCTGCCCACGAGAGTGGTGTCCGGCCATATTTAGAGTCCGCCGTGTCGGGATCGACATCCTCTCGCTCCAAAAGTACCAGTACTACACCCTCATGGCCGTACTCAGCGGCCCACGAGATTGGCGTCCGGCCATATTTGGTGTCTTCATGGTTGGGATTAACCTCCGCTCGTTCTAATAGAATCTTTACTACCCCCACATGCCCCCTTCGAGAGGCCCAACAGAGTGGTGTCCGGCCGTATCCGGTGTCTGCCCGGTTGGGATTAACACCCGCTCGTTCTAGAAGCACCCTTACTACACCCTCACGCCCACACTCAGCGGCCCACGAGATTGGCGTCCGGCCATATTTGGTGTTAGCACAGTCGGGATTGACATCCGCTCGCTCCAATAGCATCTCTACCACCCCCTCATGCCCCGCTCCAGCGGCCCACGAGAGTGGCGTCCGGCCGTATTCGGTGTCTGCCCGGCCGGGATTGACATCCGCTCTTTCCAAAAGCATCTTCACGACCCCCCCACGCCCAAACTGAGCGGCCCAAGAGAGTGGCGTGCGGCCATATTGGGTATCTGGCTGGTCAGGATTGACATCCGTTCGTTCCAACAGCATCCTTACTACCTGCTCCTGCCCGAACTCAGCGGCCTGAAAGAGAAGTGTCTTGCCAGATATCGTGTCTGCCTGGTTGGGATTGACATCCGCTCGTTCCAATAGCATTTTTACTACCCCCTCATTCCAGCGCTGAGCAGCCCACAAGAGTGGTGTCCGGCCATATTCGGTGTCTGCATGGTCGGGATTAACATCCTCTCGCTCCAATAGCATCTCTGTCACCTCCTCGTGCCCGCTCCTAGCAGCCCACGAGAGTGGTGTCCGGCCATATTGGGTGTCAGCCTTGTCAGGATTGACATCCGCTCGTTCCAAAAGCATCTTCACTACCCCCTCGTGCCCGCGATCAGCGGCCAACGAGATTGGCGTCCGACCATATTTGGTGTCTACCTGGTCTGGATTGACATCCGGGCGCTCCAATAGCATCTTTACCACCCCCTCATGCCCTAACTCAGCGGCCTGCCAGAGCAGTGTCTTGCCAGATATGATGTCTGCCTGGTTGGGATTAACGTCCGCTCGTTCCAATAACATTTGAACTATCGCTTCATTCCAGTGCTCAGCGGCCCACAAGAGTGGCGTCCGGCCATATTGCGTATCCGCGCGATTAGGACTAACATCCGCTCGCTCGAGCAGAAGCTTTAGTACTCCCTCATGCCCGCACTCAGCGGCCCACGAGATTGGCGTCCGGCCATATTGGGTGTCTACCTTGTCAGGATTGACATCCGCTCGTTCCAAAAGCATCTTGATTACCCTCTCATTCCCAATTACAGCGGCCCATGATAATGGTGTAAGGTCAAATCCGGTGTCTGCCTTGTCGGGATTTACCTCTGCCCGTTCCAAAAGCGTCTTTACTATCCCCGCGTGCCCCTCTCTCGCGGCCAGCAAGAGTGGCGTCTGGCCATCTTGTGTCTCTGCTTGGTCGGGATTGATACCCACTTTTTCCAAAAGCATCTTCACTACCTCCTCTTGCCCTCTGACGGCCGCCCACGTGAGAGCCGTACGCCCCATGCTATCGGTCGCATTCACATCGCATTGCTCCATCTCCAAGACAGAATCAATTATCCGCACAATGCCCAGAAATGCAACCCCATGGAGCCCCGTAAATCCCGTAGGTCCTTCTGCGGCATGAAAATAATGGCCCCAATCAGTATCTCTATTGTAGTGCGATAGCATGATTTTAGCTGATATATGCTCATCCAATCGATCAAGAAGCCTTAGTGCAAGTGTTTTCACGTTTTTCGTCATCCCTCTTCTTGCATGATCCCCCCAGTAACACGAAGCATATTCTAGAAAGGGTACTGTTGACGGGGTCAAACAAAGAGTTGGCGAAAGATCGCGGACACTCCTAAAATTGAGGTATGTTAAGCAAACCTCCGCGATGGTTGAATGGGTACCAAGGAATACGGTCGGATCGCTCAAGAGATACTCCTGCAGAGTATAGTGCACCAGGCGAACCGTGGATGAAGAAGCCTCGACTATAACAAGGCCTTGACAAGATGATAAGAGCGTCCGTAATGTAGGCAGGTTTTCAAGATCGAGCTCTGCAGATCCCACCTCCACCCCCAATGCATGGCAGAGCTCCACTGTGCGTAATGGCCGCTCGGAATACAGCACCCACATTAGGGCCTTCAGTCCGAGTATTGATCTATCCCCCTTCTGCGCCCTCACTCTGTTTAGAGTTGCTGTGTAGGCACCGTCCAGTCCATTGCCCCGTGTTATCTCTTCAAGTTTCTTTCTCCTCTGACGAATTGTAACCTCTTCAAGAACAGTATCCAAGCTTAGAGAGACAAGGAGGAATCTACACACATTCGCTGGTTAGTATCCAACATTGATAGGCTGCAAGTGCTAAATGGCCCGACGCACATATGAGATATCTTTTCCACAATAATTTTGATGATGTCACGCCGTAAATCATTGTTCATCGCGTCCGGCTCTCTGTCGATGTCTAACCTCCTCTCTACAAAGTTCTTGATATCATCCATATTTGGGGTGATGGATATCACAACCGCCTTGGTGAAAGATCCCCGAATATCTTCCCTAACATGGGGTCTCCCTGTGAGGAATATTCGCATCCTAGGACACTTCCGAGAAATATTCCTCAGCGACCTGAGAAGATCCAGCAGATGTTCCGGCAAGCATTCATCCAGCGCATCAATGCAGATGAAAACTTGAGGCAAGGAAGCAACCACGATCCTTAATGATCTCGTCAGAAGTGGAGGTAGCAACCCTCTAGAACCAAGTTCTAGGGCATCTTCAAACACTCCACGTAGATACTCTGGGATCTCCCCTCTCCCCACCAGCTGTTTCAGAATAGCTCCCATCATGTTGGTACATGTCTGCTCCCGCTGGGAAAGGAAGTCGCAGTATAAGTATGCAACAGCGATATCTTCCTTCTTTGCCTGATCGCACAAGCTGTCGATTACTAGCGAGCTGATTTTTTTCTCCCCGTCAGCGACATTTACTTTGTTAAAAAGAATCCCACCACTTACCTCAGATATGTCTTACCCACCCCCGGATTACCGGAGCAAAACAGGACAGCCTCACCGGCTCCACCCTCAAACTCTCGCCACTCCCGAAATTCGCTAGTTTCCAAAAGCCAATTCCCGACCCCGTCAAACCGGTCATTTCGCACGCCTTGGTGTCTATTATCTGGCTTTAACGGAGAGATCCAGCGCATTATTTGCGCATCCTTTTCAGACTTGTTGACGATCTTGTCCAAACCACCTGCTAGATTGCTGCTGTTCGCGTTGCCAACGCCTAGGTTGACGGATAGCCTAGATGTAGTCTCTGGCATGATATCCTGTCCGTAGCGTTTTTCGAATGTAGAAATGTAGAGAAATCTGTAGAGGTAACGGTATCGGGGGAGTTTGTACACCTTCCACGAATAGAGCTGAAGAAAGCGGGGCGATCTTGCTTGTGCGACAATCGCTATCCACTTAACCTATCTTGGGAGTGTACAGTACATGACAGATGACTAATATGTGACAAGTCACAAGAACCCTTGGGTTAAATGGCGTTAGGCGTGACATGCAGTTGAACATAAGGCATCTCCCGGGTTTTCGTTTATTATCCTTGCATGGGATCGGTTAGATATTGAGATTTTGTCTTGAACCGTGGACTGGACGGTGTAGGATTGCGCTGTCTCTTGATCAACTAACGCCAGAGCTCTTCTCCACTCTCTCTCTCCATGTCGCTGCGCGTTTACCGTTCTTGTCTTTAGGATCTTTGTGCCTTCCGGTCCTTCGTGTTGTATCTCTCGAGTCTTTCCATTACGTACAATATTAACTGAATTGTCCGGGTCTGAACGGAGGTGATTCTGGGCAGTATGTCGGGCTGGAGGGATAGAGATGGCCGAGTTTTCGTGGGGAAAATGCGAGGGATTTAGATGCTAATTTTTAGGATGTGGTAGTGGTGCACTATTCATCCAGAGTGCCATTTTTGGGCCTCCGACTTTGGACTCTACTGACGAGGGTAATCTTCACGGCTCACTATGATCGAGTCCGAGTACCGGGATTGGGGAGGGTGGTTGGTGGAAAGTAGCAGAAGGGTATCAAGTTAAGACCTCCCGGAGATGCCATGATTCGGATAGTAATCTCAACCATAAATATGCTCATTTTCAGCTTTAGAATGCACCTTAGAGATGTGCTATGTAGTCACATCTGTTCCGGATCGTGAGGGTCCAGACCTTAGCCCAGTACAGTACTGTACAACAACCGCCAACCTCCTGGGTTAAGCTATGTGTTTCTCTACCCCTAATAGTTACTATCAATGACCACACCCACGGGTTTGGGTCGCTTTGTAGTGATACAACCTAAGAAAATACAGAAGGAAATAACAAGAGTGCAGTCGCTATGGGCTGTTAGCGTAGCGGTCAAGGATGGAGGAATTGTGGGCTGGTTCGCCGCACTCTCTCTAGCTGAGGACATTCCAGGAGATATATATCCCTCCGACAATAAAACCCTCCCGAAGCTCAAAGAACTCTAAAGAAACACACCAAGCCGACAAATCCTGATCTCTAGCGACCCCCGGAAACTAAAGCCATCCTGATATCTCGTGATCTTCTGCGATACCTAGAACCTTTGCCCCACCAGTGATCCAACGCCCATATGCCTAGTGGCATAGGATACGAACCATGGAACCAAATATCCGATACCTATGATACATTCTGGGAGTACTAGTACCGTGGGTGAGTTTTTTTTTTTGATAAGAGACCTGAACGGAACTTCACGGTTGTACAAAGTAAGTAGGGTAGTTTCTAATACCAAAATCCACACGGGGGTGGTGGGGGTGTAATGAGGGTACGACTATTAGAGCGAACTGGGAATTCAGCACTAAAGGTTATCAATAAGCAGCACTCACATCTTGCCGCTGCGACAGGTATACTTGATGTCGCATCTCGAGTACGGGTTCGTTCTCTACACTAGTCGCCCTCCGTAGCGGGCGCCGCGAAACTAATTGAAATTCCGGTAGCGGCTGCCATGCCGACCCCTTCCGGCCTGGAAAAACCGCTGCGGTACTCGTGTCTCCGAGCCAAGAATGGGCACCGCTTTCGGAATAGTGGCCGTGGGCCCATAAACAGGATAGTGACAACGCTGCTTTACAAGTAAGTACATACACCACCCTCTTGCAATAGCGTGAATACTAAATATCATCAAGCTTAATAGAAGCATTGCCAGTCCCCAGTTCTGATATCAAGTAATCTGATCAAGCATTAAACCTGTTATCACCTTCACAAGCTCAAACATGTTGTAAGTTTACATGAAAATTCATACAGAAGCGGTCAATAAGTTCTTGAGGCATGCGCTCCCACTCCAAATATAATGCCTCTTGAACCCACTGTTTTGTTTCCTCACTACTGCCAATGAAGTTATACTGTGCCATCGAGTCCTTTAGGTAGTTCCAACATGGCTCAATTTCATTTAGATCTGGGGAATTTGGAGGCCAGAAAGGAACACAGCTAATACCTTGTTCGTGAGCTTCTTGGTCTACACGGGCAGCTGTGGTATGATTTCCAGCATTATCTTCGACCAACCAGCATCTTCATCCAGTTTCAGCTTGAATTTGTCCAATAAATAGATATACTCTCTCATGTAAGACATGCTTACGGTAGAGAAACCAGTCCATACCCCCACCTGTACTTCGTCCTCGAGTTTCCTCTCCAAATTCCCAGTAAGGCCGGCGGTGAACACGGCAGGGCTCATATGGTGCGCGCTGGTGATAGTACCAATCAATCTCACGATTAAGTGCTTGTAGATAGTGAAACTCTTCTGTGCCGGGGACTAGAACATTCATCCTTTGTTGTGTAACCCGTTCTGCTTTCTGCATATTTTCCTGCCGCAGTTCCTCTGCATTTTCCCTCCGCTCCTCCTGTGTTTCCTTCACCCATATCCAAATAGGACCCTTGTAGCCTAATGATATGCTTCCTGATACCATTAAACTAAACCTATTTCCTTTTTTTTTTATCGTGTAAAGGTACTTGATATAGATCTTCCCCCCTTACTCTTGTAATTCTCCTCCAGCCTCGGGGTGCTCCAACCTCCAAGATCATCTCATCTGAGTATACAAACGATTTGATAGGCTGCTCTAAAGCCCAATCAACAAATCTTAACCTTTTATGTCTTGCGTTCAGATCAAGAACAGGTTTGTAGCGGGGGGAATAGCGGTAGAGATTATAATGCTTGTGCATTATTCGATATATCGTGGAATCAGTGGCCTGTACACCAGCTTCTCGTGCGATCTGTGGGAAAGTCCATACACAGTGTTCTTCATTGTAACGATCCCTCCTTGGATAGTTAGTTCTTGGCGACGGGGAATGATACTTCTCTTCTTCTACTTCTTCTTTCCTTAGTCTTATGATAGCACTAGGCCTTTGCCTACATTACTGATAGTACAAGACCTCTGTCTTCTATCAGGAATACCTATTGTAAGCTTTCTCTAACTCTTCTCTGTGAAGAGCTTTCCTTGGCATAATGATAACGTTGCAATAAAGGTAAAGATCGTAAAGGTGTTTTATATTTATTAAAGTAATAAGTAGGAAAAGTACTTAGAACAAAGCATGAAGAACCTATCTTCCTCGGCCGCACCGGCCTCCTTATATAGCATTCTTCCTGCCCGTAGCCATGTGACCTAAGGTGGTCACATGTGTGAAACCAAATCATAACAAACTAGTCATGTGACCAAAGTGATCACATGCTCAAAACCCATGACCTCATTGTGAGGTCATATACAAAAACTCATAAACCAATCATAATACAATAAACAAGTCATTTGTAACGTATTCGCAAGGTGCTAATCACGTTATCGGTAATGGATACGATAGTTGGCAGGTGGCCTGCTCTTCCAGAGAGGAGGTGAGAGCTGAGAACTAAAGGAGGCTTCGAGGGTATACTGAGGAATAAAGGAGTAACCGTTCAACTAAGTATATTGAAATACTGTATGTCGAAGTCTGCCTTTTTCTATTGTAGAAACAGGCGGTCTTTAAATACACAAATCTGTTCATATCTAGCATGAACGAAACTAATTAAAGGTATCAATCGATACTCTTTGGTGAAACTAATTAAGTATCAAAGCGATACTTAAAACAAACCAAGTATCAAATGATACCTAAAACAAAACATAAAACAAAACCAAGTATCAAACGATACTTAAAACAAACCAAATATCAAACGATACTTAAAACAAACCAAGTATCAAACGATACTTAAAACAAAACATAAAACAAAACTAAGTATCAAACGATACTTAAAACAAACCAAGTATCAAACAATACTTAAAACAAATCATAAAACAAAACCAATAACCGAGTACCCGTACCGGTTACATCATATGACTTGTCTGAGTCATATGCATGAGACCCATGACCTCATAACGAGGTCATATGCGAAACATAAATCATATGCGCAAGGCTTACCCGTAAGGCATACTCGCAAGGTATATTCACCAGGCGCACATCCCGTGACTCATATTTGAGCTGTAACATGTTCGCAAGGTGCTAATCACGTTATCAGTAAGGATACGATAGTTGGCAGGTGGCCTGCTCTTCCAGAGAGGAGGCGAGAGCTGAGAACTAAAGGAGGCTTCGAGGGTGTACTGAGGAACAAAGAAGTAACCGTTCAACCAAGTATATTGAAATACTGTCTGTCGAAATCTGCCTTTTCTATCATAGAAACAGGCGGTCTTTAAATACACAAATCTGTTCATGTCTAGCATGAACGAAACTAATCAAAGGTATCAATTGATACTCTTTGGTAAAACTCCTTAAGTATCAAAGCGATACTTAAAACAAAACATAAAACAAAACCAAGTATCAAAACGATACTTAAAACAAACCAAGTATCAAAGCGATACTTAAAACAAACCAAGTATCAAAGCGATACTTAAAACAAAACATAAAACAAAACCAATAACTGAGTACCCGTACCGGTTACATTCCCCAAAACAAAATAACTGTTTAAAACAAACAAAACCTAATAATCATCAAAGGCGGATTCCGAGAAACTCATGGCTTCAGTTTCTGCAAGAAATTCCTCATCATAAGTATCACACCAGGGGCAGGAAGAAACCCTAAGGAAACACTTAAACTCAAAGAAATGTAAATCACAGTAGTCACGAATACCAGATTCGTGCTGTACATCAACCCAAGCATGATCACAATCAGGACAGTAGTCAATAAAGAGGATTTGGAAATAGTCATCAAGTTGGATAGCATCGCGGTTCAACAACAGTCCAACAACCTGTTGTCGCTGCCTCACATTGAGCTCCACATAGTTTGACATCGTTATGGTATTCGGATGGTGATTGGTGACTAGATAAAGTTGTCGAGAGCCAGCTCCATAGCTTGATTTTCCTCATCGCTGCTTTCGAACTCTGACTCAAAGTATGGTGCCCAAAATCCATCTCTAGCTTCGAGTTCTGCCTGCCATCGCTCAGTTTCTGGCATTGTAGGTGTCCAGCACATGGTGATATAGTTGATCGTTGGGGGGAGGGATTCGTTTGGCATATTGTCTTTCCACCATTCGTTTACCATTTCCATAGCGTGCTGTAGTCCTTCTAGTGGTTCCCAACTGTTTTCGCTTGTTGGATATCCTTTCCATTTGACTAAGAATTGATCATTTCCATGCCAAAGGTGGTGGTCTCGGATTTCTTCAACTTCCCATTTATCTTTCTTCTCAATGATAATAGGTTCGGGTCGAGAGTGGGTTCTTCCAGGGAACTTAGAATCGTCATTTGGGTGGAATCGTTTGACAGCAGAGGCGTGGAATACAGCAGTATTGCGGCGGTACATGCGTCTATCCATCTGGACAGTGTAGTTCTCTGTATGTTCGTCAAAGGCTAAGACCTTAAAAGGTCCTCGCCATCGGGGTTACAGTTTCTTGCTGCGTCCAACATTGGTGATGAACATGTTTCCATGTACCATGAGCATATCACCTGGTGGAATAGGGACATGTTTGCATCGTCGCTTCTGAGCAGTAGTGGTGCTTCGGAATCGGGCAGCCTTAACAGCTTGGAAAGCGTCATTCCGAATAGCTTGATGGCGGTTTAAGTGGTCATCGGAGGCAGGGACTGAGGAGTTCTTGAATAGAGTTGTAGGTAGGAGAGGGTATTGGCGGCCAAAGACTGCCTTATATGGTGACATTCCCAGGGTATCTGAAAATCCGGCATTGATATATGCGACCAGTTCAACTAGGGCTGGTTCCCAGTTGGTTTGTCGTTCATTGATCATGTTCCTAATTCCGGTCTTAACCTCGCGGATCTTTCGTTCTGCCTGGCCATTAGTCTCATGGTGTCCAGTGGCAGCCATAATGTGGTTTATTCCGAGGGAGGTCAAGGTTTTCTTCCAGAATCTAGCGGTAAAGCGGTGATCAGTGTCACTGACAATAGATAAGGGGTACCTGTTGGGGGTAAACAGGTATCGTTGGAGGTTATTCCAGGTATCTTGGGAGGAATCGGTAATCTTCATTGGTATGGGCCATGTGTATCCAGAGAATCGATCCACAGCTACCAAGATGGTGTCATATCCGGCGGACTTGTTGAATGGTCCTGCGAAATCGATAGCATACGATTCGAATATTTCACATGGTAGTTGGAGGGTCTGTGCCTTTCCTTCTGGTAGTTGTGTTCGCTCCTTGTTTGCCTGGCGGAGTTCACATTGTTTGACGAAATCGCGGAAATCCTTGCGCATCTCAGGCCAGTAAACATATTCTGAAGCATATTGAAGGTTGCGGTCCGCACTGTGGTGTCCTTTGTTGTGAATCTCGGATATGACATATTCTCTAATTATCATTCCATTGAACATATGGCCTTTCGGGATGTATAGGCAATGTTCTCCATAACGGGTGCTGGTAAAGACCATTCCATTGGATATGTTGTAGGGGGCGAGGTCTCCATGCCTGGAGCTATCCATGGCTTTGAAGTAAATCGGGTCATGGCGGTATCCTGCTATCATTTGGCTTCGGAAAGAGGAGGTTAATTCTTCTGTGGTTGATCTAACATCTCGTTCATCCTCAATTAGGGATCCTCTTGTTGGTTCAATAGGGGCTTCCTCTTCCTCAAAGGTTTCATAGAGTTGACGCCGATGCTTGGGAATAGTAGGGGGTATGACCGAGACAATAGTTTCATTGTTATATACTCGTAATGGTCCACCATATAGTGGTCGTGAATCAATTATGGGAGGAGAGGATGGTGGGGCTGACTGTGGGGGGTGTAAATAGGACATTGCATCCACGTAGGCTGCTGCTTGTTCGAGTTCTTCAAGACCTTGGTATCGTGTTGAGACAGGATTAAGGGTATGAGGAGGTTGGGTCGATTTATCTTCCTTGATCATCTCTTCTGCTCCTTCTACGGTGTCGAAGCTGGTGTCATTGGAATTGTCAGCTGGCATATAGTACGGTCGCTGGTATCTGTTACCGAACTTGATCTCAGTCTGGTGAAAAGGGCAAGTGTCGTGATAACAGTGGAACCAGTGGAGTCTGCTTTGTTCAAGTTTGTGAGTAGGTGTACTGCGGAGCGTGCAATTGTCTTTCCATTCTTCATCAATGTCCTTTCCTCGTTCTGTTCCGACAGCACTGTACATGGTGTAAGAGAAAGGATTGGAGGAAGCGGAAGGGCTGGCGGTAGCCATCGATGGTTCTTGTTCATAGGAGGTGTCGTCAGGGCTCTCCTCGTTTTGTCTTGTGTGGTCGTGAACGAGAGGGGAATCTGTGAGATCTTAATTCTCATATAGGCGGGAGAGAGCATCAGCTAAATAGTTCGTTCTTCCAGGGGTATAGATAATTTTTGCGTCATATTTGCTGATTTCAACTATCCATCTTGTTCTTCTTCTTCCCGGTATCCTTTCTGTTTTAAGATTAGTGAGAGGTTGGTGGTCGGTAACGATAGTGAAGGTATTGCCCATGAGGATGTGGTTGAAAGCGGCGAGAGCATCAATCACAGCAAGGGCTTCCTTGTCTGTTGTTCCATAGTTCATCTGTGAGTTAGTGAACTTCCTGCTGTGTAATGCCGCCGGCCTTGCCGTTTCATGGGAGGCCCCTTGCCCAACCCATACTCCAACTCCAACATCCGATGCATCAGTAATCAGCCATAGTGGTTCTGGTTTGCTGTAGTCGATAGGTTGAATAACGTTGGCATTTTTAATCAATTCCTTGATGTTGGTAAAGGCTTGGTCATGAGTGTGGGTCCAGACAAATTCTACATTGCCGGCAAGGTCTGTGAGCGGCGCTGTCACAGTGGCATGGTGTGGGAGGAACTGGGAAATATAGTTGACAAGTGCTAGGAATCGCATGAGTTCTTTTTGATTCCGGTGTGTTGACCATTCCGTTAAACAAGCTATTTTTCCAGGGGCTGCGTGTATTCCTTCATCATCTATAACATGTCCTAGGATATCGAGTTTATCGGCAAACAGAATTGATTTGTTTCTGCTAGTGTAGAATTTAGCTTCCCTAAGTTTGGTACAAACCAAACCTATATGGTAGGCGTGTTCTATTTCGGTGTTCGAGAAGATGAGAATATCATCTATGTAGACCCAAACAAAATAGTGGAGGTATTCGCTTAGGAGGTTTTCCATAATTCGCATAAAGGTGGTGGGCGCATTCATATCACCTTGTAACATAACTCGGTTTATGAAACTTCTGAAGGGTATTTTGAAACTGTTGTAGCGTTCGCTTCCTGGATCTAACCTTGTTTGGAAGTAGGCATCGCTTAGGTCAATCTTACTTTGGAATCTTGGCCGTCCAACTGCATTTAGGATCTGGGTTAGGTTTGGGATAGCGGAGCTGTCCATAACCGTGTTTTCGTTCCATAGCTTGAGATCAACCAAGGGGCGAATTCTTTTGCCATCTGCTTTGGGTTGAACAAACATAGGAGCGGCACCTGGGGTTTCTGCGCGGTAGATGACTCCTCTTCTTTGTTGTTGGTTGATCCAATCATAAAGTGGGCTTTTGTATGCGTCAGGAATAGAGTAGGTGGGTTGGTTCTTGAGATTGGAGGGGTCTCGGAGGTGGATGTGGTGGTTCACTTCTCTCATAGGTGGTAGTTCTACGGGTATTTGATCAGGGAAAACATCAGAGTACCCCACGCATGGCAGCACCTCGTGCCTTAGCCCGCAGGATCCCCGTCAAC
>NW_003299147.1:211451-233577 GCF_000151645.1 Tuber melanosporum | reverse complement strand
TTTTGATCAGGGAAAACTTCAGAGTACTCATCCAATAGTCGTAGGGCAGTTGCTTCACAGAGTGCGGCTTGGTACTCTCCGCTTGTTGTCTTGGTGTAACCGGTACGGGTACTGGGTTATTGGTTTTGTTTTACGTTTTGTTTTAAGTATCGCTTGATACTTGGTTTGTTTTAAGTATTGTTTGATACTTGGTTTTGTTTTATGTTTTGTTTTAAGTATCGCTTGATACTTGGTTTGTTTTAAGTATCGTTTGATACTTGGTTTTGTTTTATGTTTTGTTTTAAGTATCGCTTGATACTTGGTTTGTTTTAAGTATCGTTTGATACTTGGTTTTGTTTTATGTTTTGTTTTAAGTATCGCATGATACTTGGTTTGTTTTAAGTATCGTTTGATACTTGGTTTTGTTTTATGTTTGTTTTAAGTATCGCTTTGATACTTAAAGAATTTTACCAAAGTGTATCGATTGATACCTTTGATTAGTTTCGTTCATGCTAGACATGAACAGAGTTGTGTATTTAAAGACCGCCTGTTTCTACGATAGAAAAGGCAGACTTCGACAGACAGTATTTCAATACACTTGGTTGAACGGTTACTTCTTTGTTCCTCAGTACGCCCTCGAAGCCTCCTTTAGTTCTCAGCTCTCGCCTCCTCTCTGGAAGAGCAGTCCACCTGCCAACTATCGTATCTATTATCGATAACGTGATTAGCACCTTGCGAACATGTTACATTTTTTTAACCTCAGCAAGTGGTTAAAAACCTGTCCCCGGATTTAGGCCTGATCAACCTATCGATATCCACCTTAGAACGCTAGCGGAGAGAAGCAGCAGAATCACAGCACAGTCGGCTTCATCTCAAACCCAAGATAGAGTCTTTGACGACTAGGAGTGGGAAGCAAATCCCACGGCAAGACCTTACAAGAAAGAGACAACCCCAGCACTCTGCAAAAGAGCAGGGCGATCCTGCAAACACGGAAGATACACAACCTCCAGGAGAATTCCCTTCTACTCCACCAAAGAAACCTTCCTTTGAACCTCCAATCGACCCTGAATCCAGTAGCGAATCAGATATGGCTAGCACAGGAGGAGGGCCTTCCGGAGGAGCAAAATCTCGGGCAAGGCCTGAGGAAGAGGAGGTACCCGCAGCATTTGAACCCCCTAAGTTTAAACTCCACCTTCCAGCAAAGTTCACGGGAGTAGGAAAGGACCTCAAACCTGAAGCCTTTGAACGATGGGTAACAGAACTCTCACACTTCCTACTCTTACAAGGAAAAGATATGGAAGACCCTACAACCGGACTTATCATTGGATCATTTTGCGAAGGAAAGGCAACCGACGCATACCACCAATGCTATAAGGATTTCGGCGGGAATGTAAGATTAAGAGGATCTACAGTTCTCGATTACCATGAAAGGACGTTTCCAATCCTCTATAACCCACGACCTCCTATATAACAAATTCAACCAGCTCCAGCAAGTTAACGGAACGCATGTCAAACGAATCACCGATGTGGCTACGGACCTAATAATGTATAAGGACCGAATGGAGAGAGGAAGTATCTCCAAATACATCCTGAAGCAACGATTTTACGACACAATGCACCCTACCCTCCGACGAGAAGTAGAACCACTCGAGGAAGATGGCGATGATATTGCAGTAATAATTGCAAGAGCGGAACGAAAGGACACCATTCTCCATGAAACCAAGGCCTACAAAACACAGACCTCCTCTAGCAGAAACAGCCAGCCACGACACAAAACCTCCAGCAACTCTGAAGACGATACCCTACGGGTTTTCAAGAAGAAAACAAAATCCTCCAAAGAATCAAGACAGCAAAAAGGAGAATGTTTTGAATGTGGAAAGACAGGACACATGGCAAAGAATTGTCCTACGAAGAAAGGAAAAAGAAAGGCAATTAAGCAAGAGGCATCGGCCAACAATGTTGAAAGCGATAACGCCCAATCCAGTGAATATGAAGAGATCCATATGGGATATATCGATGTGGAATGCAACAGTGTTCGACCTCCGTCTACATTCAAAGCACACACCGCTCCGGAAGGTACTATCCTGATCAATGGCAAAAGGGCTCGGGTCCTGTTCGACACTGGCGCGATCGGGAGAGATATGATCAGTAATGCTTTTGTTTCTGTCCATGGACTCCCTACTCGAGACCTTAACCAACCCATACCAGTCAATATGGCAGTAAAGGGATCACGATCCACAAGCCATAAAACCTGTAGCGCGACCATTCAACTTGGTTCTGCAGTCCTACCCCCCCAGGAAATGCTGGTTGGAAACTTAGCCAAATACGATGCCCTAATAGGCATGC
Organism: Tuber melanosporum; assembly: GCF_000151645.1. Taxonomy (NCBI): domain Eukaryota; kingdom Fungi; phylum Ascomycota; class Pezizomycetes; order Pezizales; family Tuberaceae; genus Tuber; species Tuber melanosporum. Next base: position 231,252 of record NW_003299147.1, on the reverse strand, counting down.
CATTCTTAAAGCGCCACAAAGCTATAATTAGGTGTGGGGAATCAACCATCGATTTCCCAGATCAAAAGGTCAGAGTCTCATGCAAGCCAACAAGCGGAGAATACCGAGCCGCAGTCTGTGAAGCAACTACCCAAAAACTATTGGATGAATACTCTGATGTCTTCCCTGATCAAATACCCGAAGAACTACCGCCTATGAGAGAGGTGAACCACCACATCCGCCTCCGAGACCCCTCCAATCTCAAGAGCCAACACACCTACTCTATTCCTGACGCATACAAAAGCCGACTTTGTGATTGGATCAACCAACAACAAAGAAGAGGAGTCATCTACCGGGCAGAAGCCCCAGGTGCCGCTCCTATGTTTGTTCAACCCAAAGCAGATGGCAAAAGAATTCGCCCCTTGGTTGATCTCAAACTACGAAATGAAACCACGGTTATGGACAGTTCCGCTATCCCAAACCAGACCCAGATCCTAAATGCAGTTGGACGGCCAAGATTCCAAAGTAAGATTGACCTTTGCGATGCCTACTTCCAAACAAGGTTAGATCCAGAAAGCGAACGCTACAATAGTTTCAAAACACCCTTTGGAAGTTTCATTAGCCGAGTTATGCTACAAGGTGATATGAATGCGCCGGCCACCTTTATGCGAATTATGGAAAACCTCCTGAGCGAATACCTCCACCATTTTGTTTGGGTTTATATTGATGATATTCTCATCTTCTCGAACACCGAAATAGAACATGCTTACAACATAGGATTGGTTTGTATCAAACTAAGGGAAGCTAAATTCTACGCTAGCAAAAACAAATCAATCTTGTTTGCAGACAAACTCGATATTCTAGGTCATGTTATAGATGATGAAGGAATACACGCAGCCCCAGGAAAAATAGCCAGTTTAACGGAATGTTCCACTTCCCAGAATCCAAAAGAACTCATACGATTCTTAGGACTAGTCAACTATATTTCCCAGTTCCTCCCACACCACGCCACTGTAACAGCGCCGCTCACAGACCTTACCGGTAATGCAGAATTTGTCTGGACCCACACTCATGACCAAGCCTTTACCAACATCAAGGAATTGATTAAAAACGCCAACGTTATTCAACCTATCGACTATAGTAAACCGGAACCGATATGGCTGATTACTGATGCATCGGATGTTGGAGTTGGAGCATGGGTTGGGCAAGGGGTCTCCTATGAAACGGCAAGACCGGCGGCATTACACAGCAGGAAGTTCACTAACTCACAGATGAACTATGGGACAACAGACAAGGAAGCCCTTGCTGTGATTGATGCCCTCGCCGCGTTCAACCACATCCTCATGGGCAATACCTTCACTATTGTTACCGACTACCAACCTCTCACTAATCTTAAAAAGGAAAGAATACCTGGAAGAAGAAGAACGAGATGGATAGGCGAGATCAGCAAATACGATGCAAAAATCATCTATACCCCTGGAAGAACGAACTATTTAGCTGATGCTCTCTCCCGCCTATATGAGAATCAAGACATCGCAGACCCCCCTCTCGTTCACGACCACACAAGACAAAGCGAGGACAGCCCTGACGACACCTCCTATGAACAAGAACTATCGATGGCTACCGCCAGCCTTACTGCTCCCTCCAATCCTTTCTCTTACACCATGTACAGTGCTGTCGGAACAGAACGAGGAAAGGACATTGATGAAGAATGGAAAGACAATTGCAAGCTCCGCAGTACACCTCCTCACGAACTTGAACAAAGCAGACTCCACTGGTCCCACTGTTACCACGACACCTGCCCCTTCCACCAGATTGAGATCAAGTTCGGCAACAGATATCAACGACCGTACTATATGCCTGCTAACAATTCCAAAGACACCAGCTTCGACACCGTAGAAGGAGCAGAAGAGATGATCAATGAAGATGAATCGACCCAACCTCCTCCTACCGTTAATCCTGTTCCAACACGATACCAAGGTCTTGAAGAACTCGAACAAGCAGCAGCCTACGTGGATGCAATATCCTATTTACACCCCCCACAGTCAGCCCGGCCATCCTCTCCTCCTATAATCAGTTCACGACCACTATATGGTGGACCCTTACGAGTATATAACAATGAAACCATTGTCTCAGTCATACCCCCTACTATTCCCGAGCATCGGCGTCAACTCTACGAAACCTTTGAGGAAGAGGAAGCCCCTATCGAACCAACAAGAGGATCCCTAATCGAGGATGAACGAGATGTTAGAACAACCACAGAAGAATTAACCTCCTCTTTCCGAAGCCAAATGATAGCAGGATACCGCCATGACCCGATTTACTTCAAAGCCATGGATGCCTCCAGGCATGGAGACCTCGCCCCCTACAACATATCCAATGGAATGGTCTTTACCAGCACCCGTTATGGAGAACATTGCCTATACGTACCAAAAGGCCACATGTTCAACGGAATGACGATTAGAGAATATGTCATATCCGAGATTCACAACAAAGGACACCATAGTGCAGATCGCAACCTCCAATATGCCTCAGAATATGTCTACTGGCCTGAAATGCGAAAGGACTTCCGCGATTTTGTTAGGCAATGCGAACTCTGCCAGGCAAATAAGGAGCGAACACAACTTCCTGAAGGGAAAGCTCAGACCCTCCAACTACCATGTGAAATATTTGAATCCTATGCCATCGATTTCGCAGGACCATTCAACAAGTCCACCGGATATGACACCATATTGGTACCTGTGGATCGATTCTCTGGATACACCTGGTTAATACCAATGAAGGTTACCGACTCCTCCAAAGACACCTGGAATAACCTACAACGAGACTTATTTACCCCCCACGGGTTCCCCTTATCTATTGTCAGTTGTGCTGATCCCCGCTTTACCGCCAGATTCTGGAAGCAAACCTTAACCTCTCTCAGAATAAACCACATTATGGCTGCCGCAGGACACCATGAGACTAATGGCCAAGCAGAATGAAAAATCCGAGAGGTCAAGACCGGGATTAGGAACATGATCAATGAACGACAAACCAACTGGGAGCCAGCCCTAGTTGAACTAGCCGCATATATCAATGCCGGATTTTCAGATACCCTGGGAATGTCACCATATAAGGCAGTCTTTGGCCACCAATACCCTCTCCTACCTACAACACTATTTAAGAACTCCTCAGTCCCCGCCTCCGATGACCATTTAAACCGCCACCAAGCCATTCGGAACGATGCTTTCCAAGCTGTTAAAGCTGCCCGATTCCGAAGCACCACTACTGCCCAGAAACGACGACGCAAACATGTCCCCATCTCGCCAGGAGATATGCTCATGGTTCACGGTAACATGTTCATTACCAATGTCGGACGCAGTAAGAAACTGCAACCCCGATGGTGAGGACCCTTCAAAGTCATATCCTTTGACGAGCATACAGAGAACTACACTGTCCAGATGCATGGACGCATGTACTCGCCGCAATACTGCAGTCTTTCACGCCTCTGCTGTCAAACGATTCCACCCAAATGACGACTCCAAGTTCCCTGGAAGGACCCACTCTCGACCTGCACCTATCATCATTGAAAAGAAAGATGAATGGGAAGTTGAAGAAATCCGAGACCACCGCCTTTGGCATGGAAATGACCAGTTCCTAGTTAAATGGAAAAGGTATCCGACGAGCGAGAACAGCTGGGAACCACTAGAAGGACTAGAGCACACTATGGAAATGGTAAACGAATGGTGGAAAGACAATATGCCAAACGAATCCCTTCCTCCAACGATCAACTATATCACCATGTGCTGGACACCTACAATGCCAGAAACCGAGCGATGGCACGCAGAACTCGAAACTAGAGATGGATTTTGGGCACCATACTTTGACTCAGAGTTCGAAAGCAGCGATGAGGAAAATCAAGCTATGGAGCAGGCTCTTGACAACCTTATCTAGTCACCAATCACCATCCGAATACCATAATGATGTCAAACTATGTGGAGCTCAATGTGAGGCAGCGACAACAGGTTGTTGGACTGTTGTTGAACCGCGAGGCTATCCAACTTGAAGACTATTTCGAAATCCTCTGGATTCACTACTGTCCTGATTGCGATCATGCTTGGATTGATGTACAGCACGAATCTGGTATTCGTGACTACTGTGATTTAGATTTCTTTAAGTCTAAGTGTTTTCTTAGAGTCTCCTCTTGTCCCTGGTGTGACACTTACGATGAAGAGTTTTTAGCGGAAATTGAAGCCATGAGTTTCTCAGAATCAGCTTTTGATGATTATTAGTTTTGTTTGTTTAAACAGTTGTTTTGTTTTGGGGAATGTAACCGGTACGGGTACTCGGTTATTGGTTTTGTTTTATGTTTTGTTTTAAGTATCGCTTGATACTTGGTTTGTTTTAAGTATCGTTTGATACTTGGTTTTGTTTTATGTTTTGTTTTAAGTATCTCTTGATACTTGGTTTGTTTTAAGTATCGTTTTATACTTGGTTTTGTTTTATGTTTGTTTTAAGTATCGCTTTGATACTTAAAGAATTTTACCAAAGTGTATCGATTGATACCTTTGATTAGTTTCGTTCATGCTAGACATGAACAGAGTTGTGTATTTAAAGACCGCCTGTTTCTACGATAGAAAAGGCAGACTTCGACAGACAGTATTTCAATACACTTGGTTGAACGGTTACTTCTTTGTTCCTCAGTACGCCCTCGAAGCCTCCTTTAGTTCTCAGCTCTCGCCTCCTCTCTGGAAGAGCAGGCCACCTGCCAACTATCGTATCTATTATCGATAACGTGATTAGCACCTTGCGAACACGTTACAGCTTGCATAAGACTCTGACCTTCTGATCTGGGAAATCGATGGTTGACTCCCCACACTTGATTATAGCTTTGTGGCGGTTCAGGAATGTCATGCCTATTAGGGCATCGTATTTGGCTAAATTTGCAACTAGTATTTCCTGGGGGGGTAGGACTGCAGGGCCAAGTCGTATGATCGCACTGCAGATTTTATGGCTTGTGGATCATGATCCTTTTACTGCCATATTGACTGGTATGGGTTGGTTAAGGTCTCGAGTGGGGAGTCCATGGACAAAGACAAAGGCGTTACTGATCATATCTCTTCCGATTGCGCCAGTGTCGAATAGGACTCGAGCGCTTTTGTCATTGATCAGGATAGCACCTTCCAGAGCGGTATGTGCTTTGAATGTAGCCGGAGGCCGAACACTATTGCATTCTACATCGATATATCCGATATGGATCTCTACATATTCACTAGATTGGGCGTTATCGCTTTCAACATTGTTGGCCGACGCCTCTTGCTTAATTGCCTTTCCTTTCCCTTTCTTCTAGGACAGTTCTTTGCCATGTGTCCTGTTTTTCCACATTCAAAACATTCTCTCTTTTGCCATCTCGATTCTTTGGAGGATTTTGTTTTCTTCTTGAAAACCCGTGGGGTATCATCTTCAGAGTTGCTGGAGGCTTTGTGTCGTGGCTGGCTGTTCCTACTAGAGGATGTCTGTGTTTTGTAGGCCTTGGTCTCATGGAGAATGGCGTCCTTTCGTTCTGCTCTTGCAATTATTACTGCAATATCATCGCCATCTTCCTCGAGTGGTTCTACTTCTCGTCGGAGGGTTGGGTGCCTGGTGTCATAGAATCGTCGCTTCAGGATGTATTTGGAGATACTTCCTCTCTCCATTCGGTCCTTATACATTATTAGGTCCGTAGCCACATCAGTGATTCGCTTGACATGCGTTCCGTTAACTTGCTGGAGCTGGTTGAATTTGTTGTATAGGAGGTCGTTGGTTATAGAGGATTGGAATCGTCCTTTCAGGTAATCGAGAACTGTAGATCCTCTTGATCTTACATTCCCGCCGAAATCCTTGTAGCATTGGTGGTATGCTTCGGTTGCCTTTCCTTCACAGAATGATCCAATAATAAGTCCAGTTGTAGGGTCTTCCACATCTTTTCCTTGTAAGAGTAGGAAGTGTGAGAGTTCTGTTGCCCATTGTTCAAAGGCTTCAGGTTTGAGGTCTTTTCCTTCTCCTGTGAACTTTGCTGGGAGGTGGAGTTTAAACTTAGGGGGTTCAAATGCTGCGGGTATCTCCTCTTCTTCAGGCCTTGCCCGAGATTTCCCTCCTCCAGAAGGCCCTCCTCCTGTGCTAGCCATATCTGATTCGCTACTAGATTTGGGGTCATTTGGAGGTTCAAAGGAAGGCTTCTTTGCTGGAGTAGAAGGGAATTCTCCTGGAGGTTGTGTATCTTCCGTGTGTGCAGGATCACCCAGCTCTTTAGCAGAGCGCCGGGGTTGTTTCTTTCTTGTAAGGTCTTGCCGTGGCGGTTTGTCATTCCCACTCCTGGTCGTCAAAGACTCTATCTTGGATTTGAGATGAAGCTGAATGTGCTGTGATTCTGCCGCTTCTCTCCGCTAGCGTTCTGAGGTGGATATCGATAGGTTGATCAGGCCTAAATCCAGGGACAGGCTCTTAACCACTTGCTGAGGTTAAAAAAAGGTAACGTGTTCACAAGGTGCTAATCACGTTATCGGTAAGGATACGATAGTTGGCAGGTGGCCTGTTCTTCCAGAGAGGAGGTGAGAGCTGACAACTAAAGGAGGCTTCGAGGGTGTACTGAGGAACAAAGAAGTAACCGTTCAACCAAGTATATTGAAATACTGTCTGTCGAAGTCTTCCTTTTCTATCGTAGAAACAGGTGGTCTTTAAATCCACAAATCTGTTCATGTCTAGCATGAACGAAACTAATCAAAGGTATCAATTGATACTCTTTGGTAAAACTCCTTAAGTATCAAAGCGATACTTAAAACAAAACATAAAACAAAACCAAGTATCAAAACGATACTTAAAACAAACCAAGTATCAAAGCGATACTTAAAACAAATCAAGTATCAAAGCGATACTTAAAACAAACTAAGTATCAAACCAATACTTAAAACAAAACATAAAACAAAACCAATAACCAAGTACCCGTACCGGTTACATGAGCCATGTGCCAAAGCATCACAAATCCCACACATAACAAATCATATGACCTGAAAGAGTCATATGTGTAAAACAATAACATACCTTTGACTCATAACTATGTATCACGTGAAAACCTCTTTCATGCCAAGCCACATTCATGACATTCATCTTGCGTAGCAAGATTCTTTAACCTCTCAGAAACTTAACTTCCCCATGGAAACTTTTGCGGTATGGCAGGCTTGTCTCTTTTTTTATCGTCCATATCTGCTGCTTCCAAAAGGTCTTTTATTTCACTACTCTGAGACCTCTCCTATTACCTTATTTAGTAATCTGATAACTTTTTCTTTTTAATAAATCTTCAAGTTATTCTATACTGACCTTGATCCTATTGTAGGTACTATGCATAGTTTCACATGGCAGATCCAACAGAAGTGCGATTTGCGCAAATGGCATATGCTCCTGTTTATAGAGAGCAATAATTGCCCCTTGCATTGCACAGGTGAGGCTTTTTCCCTTTGTCATACTGTTCATATTATTATTATCTGCATTCCCCAATTTGCTTTGAGAGTAATTAAATGCTTACCTTCACTGACAAGACAGCAGCAATTTAGTTATTTGATTGTACTCAGTATTCAGTTTCACAGCCTGAAAGTCATCGTGGTGATATTATGGGCGCCACCGTTGCCATCTTCAAAGCAGCTTGAAAACTTTGCCACATATGGCTCCGCGGGCACTATTCCAAAAGAGGTGCCCATTCTTGGCTCGGAGACACGAGTAAAAACTTGTCAAACTCGCTATGCAGCCAAGGCCACAAATACGGCGGGATATTTTCTGCTGTCCCTTTCGCCCCTGTCTGGTCTCAAGAGTACCTAGTGGGTGTTTTTCTCAGAATTAGGTTCCCGCCTGATCCCTGCATGGTCTCTAGAATACTCGGTGAGTATCGTTTCTCAGGACGGGGCTCGACAGCTGTCGTGCCCCGATCGGCCACTACTTCACGTACTTGTATGATGGCCTTGGTTGCATGGCGAGTTTTTACGGTATCTGTCGCAACGTTCAGTCAGGTTTAAAATGTCAAACACTAGCCTATTTTGGTAACTGGGAATAAATTTACGCGGAATCTCTCTTTTCGATCACTCCCATGGTGAGCTATTCTGCGGTATTCTGGGCGCTTCGCACTTGTGCGTGGCAAGGTTTTTCCAGTCACGGCTACCAAAATAGGTTAGTGTTCGACTATCTCTTGGTCTCTCCGAAACTTGTCAAATTTCGTAGCAAACAGGCTAAGCCGCTCCTGGAACGATTTGAGCCTCGTAATTTGCCAAGAATACCGTATTACACCCGCCCAGAGTGCCGAGTCACTCGAGTACCGAAAAGACCGATTTTCTGACCAAGTTCAGCTAGCTGTTGCCAAATCTGGACTCAGCGCGCCAGGCTATGAATTTGACAGTCTCAGATATCTCAAAGGGATAAGTTAGTCTAGTCCAAATCAACCCGCGCGTGTTCCGCAAACTACCGGTAGGCCACTACACATCCTCAACCGCACGCTCCAAGAATCCGCCGGAATCAGCACCCGCAGTACTCGTTGGGCCTAACAGGCGCTGCAGTGGAAGGGTCGGGCCATGGCGAATTCGGGAAATGACGCGGTGATTGCACCGTGGGGTCTACTTGCCCGGCCCCGCACAGCAGGAATATTCCCACAAGAACTACCGGTATCTCCTCCTCGGCTGGGGAAATGGCAATGAGATCCCGATCCGGTATCAGATAGAGGGGCATTCTGAGAAGAGCAGGATAAAGTAGGGGATCTGTCCCTTCGCCTATAATATTATTAGCATAATTAACCGAACATTTGGCTCCGCAAACCACAACAAATGACCCCCGGCATACAAGACGTTAATTAGGATGATGTGTTCGATTCAATTTTTGAGTATTTTTTAGTTGTGGTCCCGGTAGCCAAGTATCGCGAAAGAAGTACGCCCCATTTCATCGCGATGCTCTGTTAATTACGCCAACGTACGTGTACAATAGGAAAGCTACAATCGTGGCCCCAAATTATGATGCGCGACTATGCTCCTCCTTCTATGCTCACTTATTCTATTGCTTCCGTAGTAGGGCCTCCCGTAACTCCGCCACCACCGCTGAAGTCAATGGGGTTTAACTACTTACACGTCCTGAATGCAACCATGTGTGAACCTGCTGAGCAGGCTGCAACGAATCCGTGAGGGAAGATTGCGGAAGGTTACGAGGAAGTAGTCGGAGACTGGGAAAAAGTAGCTGGAAAGACCGAGTGGAAGAAACGGGAGAAGGCGGAGGAGGAAGAAAAGAAATGGGTTATTCAACACGATGGCGAGGTGGAGAGACTAAGGCTAGAGAAGGAAAGGGTGGCGCGGGAAGAGCAGCGATTACCAACTACTTGTTCACAAGCACTACCTCCCTGAAAGGTCCTGCACCGCCCCTTTCCCCCCTCCGCCGCCGACACCCTGGCCCACCCGCCCCTCCAACACCAATGCCCAAGAACCCGAAGAGTGAGAAGTACGAGAGGAAGTTCGGCCTGACCCGAGCACGTTGATTAGCTTTCGTGCCGACTGCTAGTATTTTCGATATCTTTGCGAAAACTTCTACAATAAGAGTGAAGTCTTGAATAAACGCGAGACCACTTTTTCACCACTAGCAATCATTAATTCCCACACCTGACCTAAAGTGTGAATAAATCCCATATCATTATCTCCCTGCTCAAAGACCTCCGTAACGCCGTTCAGCTAGCGCCATTACAATCCAAGGCTTGAGTGATTCGCGGGTATCGTGCGTGATAGGTGCTCCAGGAAGCGTGAAACTAAACGAAGCACTTTTGGAGGTATACTTCCCTCTTGATCTCACTTTGACCATTCACGGGATGATATTAAAATACGGTAAAGGTCTCATATGCCACTAATGTTTTCAAAAATACCCTCAGATGCCACTGAATTTAATTATATAAGTATTTTTCCATAATTAATTTTAAAATTTGAATTACCATAAAAAGAAAATTTTTACATAGTATAAAATTCTGAGAAAGAAAAATGTAAGTACATACATAATTGTAAATTAAACCATGAATACCGCATTTGCTAGCTTATATGAGTAGCAACAAGTAGCCAAATTGTATACAATTCCCCACACGTTGAGCATTTTTGCCCTGGACATGCTGGCTCATCAGGTAGGATACCCAATTAATTGGCAATTAGCTGCCTGCTAGTGTGCTGAACTACACAACTCATGTACACTCTTTCCTGGGTCTTCCATGGGGCTTGTATGTAATAGAAGGCTCTAACTGTAGAGCAATAGGAGTAATTTCATACCTTTATTCAGCTAATACTCCATTTCCTTAAATATTTGTATTATCTGTGAGAAGGAAGTTGCCTTTGTAAATTGATTTCCAGGTAGCAACAGAAAAGGTATTAAGTGGGAGAGAAAAAAGAATAGTGAAGTAAAAAATACCTGTTCCTGTGTACTGGGAATTCTCCATTACCAGTACCAAGACTAAGTAAATAATTTATATCGCGAAACCTAATTTGTATTAAATTTTAAACTAAATAGAAGCACAACTTACATAACATATTCCTGTGGCATCTGAGGGTACTGTGGCATTTGAGGGGATTTTTGAAAACATTAGTGGCATATGATACCTTTACCGATTAAAATATCATAATAATTATTATCATCATACCTCATATTATGCGGTCAATTAGGGTTAGGGTTTCAATTTGTGCTCCGGCTGATGGGATGTAGTGGAACTATTGGTAGCATGGAGATTATTTACCAGTAAGAGTCGTGGCGTCCTCAAAACACAAGATAGATAGATGTTAACTTAACGAATATGATATGATAGCTGGAGCGGAAGACTAGAAACACGATGATATGGACGAGCCCCTAAGCGCAACACCAAGGAATGGAAAGGGGAAGAAAGAAATCAAAAGGGGCGTGTCATATATAAATCGCCAATCGCCAGCCGAAACTAGTATAAAACAAATCAACAAAAATGCCGTTATCAGAAAAGTCCATTAAAATTTTACAATACATTTAAGCGAAAGAGTTTTTGCCCATACCAAAGACTTGCTCGGAAATTATTTATTGGATGAGAATAAGTCTAGTGAAGAAGGAAGGATATAAACGAGAATGGCTAAAAGGCAAACGAAAGAGGCTATGATAATATAGTGGTCGGCGGAAAAGTAGAGGGTTGTTCGGGTGAAGGGGTGGGTGTCGGGTTTGCGTGGAGGGTGCGGGGGCTTCGGGGGCTTCGGGGGGCATATGGGAGGGGGCTGAGTCACAGTGGACGGTTCGGTAGGAAGGTTATTATCTACGGACTTAGAAACAGGGTCGTTGACGTTCGGTGTCCCAGCCTTCTCACCAGGGTCTGGAGATGTGGTTGCATGTTGGGTATTAGGGTTGGCGATGTTAGTGTTAGGATCGCCAACTTGGAATTGGATTTCCGGCACGGGCTCATCCTCATACCCAGCGCAGGGCGGGAGTGATGATGCCCAGCCACCAGGATCAGTCGAATCTGGGTTGCCCTTCCCCGGTCCCTGTAGGATCCTCGCAGCTTCTTCGTGGCCCTCGGAGAGAGCCCACCATAGTGGTGTGTGGTTCTTGTTGTCTGGTGTGGCGGTGTGAATATCTTTCCTAGTGATTCTGCCGCCTCGGCGACCAAGCTAACCTTCTCTTATAATCGACCGAGAATTCCTGCCCTTACACGCTCTCGCAAGGGGAATATAATCCGGCAGGGCAGGCCTCTGGGACACTCAAACCACTTCTAAACTCTGTCTCTCTGGGAAGCGGGGGCTTCTTTCAGCCTACATCTACTCCCTCACGGGTAACGAATCGAGCTTCCAGAGCTTTCCCACCCCACTTGAAAAACTTGCTATCCGTCACTTTGAAAGACTTGGGTTCGGTAGTTCACACACGGGTTATCATATATCTAAAGTTCGAGACCGGGCCCGACATCTCTACCGCTGCGAACGTTTTCAAAAGGACTCGCGCAACTCGAGAACCCGGGCACGGACGTATATTACTTGGGTGCTCTGAAGGGGAGATCTTTTCTGACGGAGGTGGCGCTGCTAAGGGGTGAACCGGAGGGTCTTGGACATAACATAGGATTTTGAGGGTCGTGACGATATCTGAGTATTCCAGATTATGTGTAAGAGGGAGCGGTGTAAATCACTGGGTAGTGTTGAGCGGATTATCATACTTGGAGGAGGTGAACTGGCTACTTGTGGGTTTGAATGAAATTCTGGAGGTTTGGGGTCAACCAGTGATGCTAATTGACGGTTGAGGGTCGTGGTGTCCTCAAAACACAAGATATGATAGATGTTAAAATAACGATGAAGGAAGAGAAACACGAGGATATGGATAAATTCTGGGTAGAACACTTAGGAAAAAAAGGCGAAGAATAAAAAATGAAAAAAAATATGTTTATAAGTGGCAAACCGTCACCTGGAACAGGTGAAGAAGAAAAAAACGCCGATACTAGAAAGGTCTATTTACGATACATTTAATCAGTAGATGTGTTGCCCTCACCAAAGAATTACGTAGAGACTATTTGTAGAATGAGAATAGGTCTGGCGAAGAAGAAAGGATGTAAACGAGGACAGCTAAAAGACAAACGAAAGAGGCGATCATGATATAGCGGTCGACAGCAATTGAGAGGGTTGGTCTGATGTTGGGATGGGTGTCGATTTTGTTTGGTGAGTGTGAGGATCCGAGAGGGTAGATGGAAGGGGGTTGGGGTGGGGTGGGTGGTTCGGCTGGGAGGTCATTATCTGCGGACGTAGGAACAGAACCATTGATATCTGGCATCCCATCCTGGTCACCGAGAACTACCGACAAGGGGTTTGTGATGTCGGTGTTAGGATCATGTGCTTGGAATTGGATCTCCGCGACGGACTTGTCCTCACGCCCTGCAGGGGGCGGGAATAAGGCGTTACCGCCGGGACCAGTTCCACCGGAACCGCTATTTTCTGATTCCTGTAGGATCCTCGCAACTTCGTGATGGCCTTCGGAGAGAGCCCACCATAGTGGCGTTTGGTTCTTGTTGTCTGGTGTGGTGGTGTGGACATCTTTCCTTTCCAAAAGTAGTTTTGCTATCCGCACATTCCCCCACCCAGCCGCCCACGAAAGTGGTGTGCGGCCATATTTAGTGTCCGTCGTGTTGGGATTGACATGATCTCGTTGCAAAAGCACCTTTACTACCCCTCATACTCATACCTGGCAGCCCACCAGAGTGGTGTACGGCCATATTTGGTGTCTGCCGTATTAGGATTCACATCCTCTCGTTCCAAAACCATCTTTATTACCCCCTCACGCCCGAACTTAGCGGCCAGCGAGAGTGGCGTCCGACCAGTGGTGTCTACCTGGTCGGGATTGACATCCGGTCGCTCCAATAGAATCTGTACTACGCCCTCTTGCCCGTTCCCAGCAGCCCACGAGAGCGGTGTGCGACCGTTGGTGTCTGGCTGGTCGGGATTGACATCCGCTCGCTCCAATAGCATCTTTACTACCTCCTCATGCCCGCGCATTGCGGCCCGCGAGAGTGGCCCCAGGCCGTATTGGGTGTCTGCAAGGCCGGGGTTGACATCCGGTCGTTCCATAAGCATCTTCACTACCCCCCCATGCCCGTTCCCAGCGGCCCACGAAAGTGATGTCCGACCATATTGGTTCTCCGCGTGGTTAGGATTGACATCTGTTCGTTCCAATAGCATCTTCACTACCCCCTCATGCCCGAACTCAGCAGCCCACGAGATTGGTGTTCGGCCATACTTGGTGTCTGCACGGTCGGGATCAACATCCGCTCGTTCCAATAGCACCTTTACCACCCCCTCATCGTCATACCTAGCAGCCCGCCAGAGTGGGGTACGGCAATATTTGGTGTCTGCCGTATTAGGATTCACATCCCCTCGCATTAAAAGTATCTTTATCAAGCCCTCGCGCCCGAACTTAGCGGCTCACCAGAGTGGTGTCAGGCCGTTGGTGTCTGCGTCGCCGGGATTGACATCCGCTCGTTCCAATAGCATCTGTACCACCCCCTCTTGCCCGCTAGCAACAGCCCACGAGAGTGGTGTGCGGCCGTTGGTGTCTGCCTGGTCGGGATTGACACCTTCTCGTTTCAATAACATCTTTACTACCCCCTCCTGCCCGTACACAGCGGCCCACGAGAGTGGTGTCCGGCCATACTTGGTGTCTGCCGTATTGGGATTGACTTCCTCTCGCTCTAAAAGCACCTTTACTACCCCCTCATGCTTCCACCTAGTGGCCCACCAGAGCGGTGTACGACCATATTTGGCATCTGGTGTATTGGGATTGATATCCCCTCGCACCAAAAGCGCCTTTACTACCCCCTCGTGCCCGAACCTGGCTGCAAATGAGAGCGGTGTCCGGGCAGATCTAGTATCAACCCGATCGGGATTGACACCCGTTCGTTCCGATAGTATCTTCACTACCCCCTCCTGTCCATTTCCAGCGGCCCACGAGAGTGGTGTCCGGCCATATTGGATATCCGGCTTGTCAGAATTGACATCTTCTCTTTCCAAAAGCATCTTCACCACCCCCCCATGCCCGAACCGAGCGGCCCGCGAGAGCGGTGTCTGGCCATATTGGGTGTCCGCTTGGCTAGGATTGACATCCGCCCGTTCCAAAAGCACCTTTACGACCCCCTCTTGCCCGTTCCCAGCAGCCCACGACAGTGGTGTCCGGCCATATTTGGCGTCTTGTGTATTGGGATTGACATCCAGTCGTTCCAAAAGCCTCTTCACTGCATCCTCTTGCCCTCTGAAGGCTGCCCATGTGAGAGCGGTACTCTCGTTGCTATCAGTTGCATTAACATCCCACTCTTTCATCTGCACTATAGCGCCAACTATCTCCACAATCCCAAGAAATGCCGCCCCGTGTAGTCCTGTAAATCCCGAAGGTCCTCCTTCCCCGTTAAAATAAGGGCCCCAGGGTTTCCTGTGGCTATCGCGCAATAACAACAGTTGAGCAGATATATGCTGATCAAGTCTATCGAGAAGCCGGAGCGCAAGTGTTTTCACATCCCCCGTCGTTGCCCTTCTTGTATGGTCCCCCCAGTAATAAGAAGAATACTCCAAAAAGGGCGTTGTTGAGGGGGCTGAACGGCGGGTTGGCGAGATATCCTTGACGCTTCCAAAATTAAGATATGTCAGGCAAACCTCCGCGATCGCTGAGTGGGGACTATCGAATAGGGCCGGATCACCAGAGAGGTGCTCCTGTAGAGTAAAGTGCACCAGTCGAACCGTGGATGAAGAGACCTCGACCGTGACGAGGCCCAGTGAAGATGATAGGAGTGTCCGTAGCGTCGGAACGTTTTCAAAATCAAGATCTGCAGATCCCACCTTAACTCCCAAGGCATGGCAGAGCTCCTCAGCCCGTAATGGCCGTTCCGAATACACCACCCACATTAGAACCTTCATTCCGAGTATTGATTTATTTCCCTTCTGCGCCTTTAGTCGCCCTAGAGTTGCCTTGTAGGCATCGCTCAGTCCGGTACCTTTTGTCATCTCTTCTAACTTCTTTCTCCTCTGGCGAATTGTCACCTCTCCCAGGATGGCGTCAATGTTTAGCGCAACAAGGAGGAATCTATAGGTAACCTTTGTCAGAATACATCATTGATAGAGTGGAAATGGCAAATTCTCCTACGCACATATCGGATATCTTCTCCAAGATAATTCTCACAATATCCTCCCGCAAATTGTCATTCATCGCATCCGGCTCGGGATCCTTTGATAGCCTCATCTCTAGATAATTCCTAACATCACCGGTGTTGGGACTGATAGGCATAACAATTGCCTTGACCAAATATCTTTGAACATCCCCCCCAACTTGGGGCCTGCCGGTGAGCAATATTCGCATGTTAGGAGACTCCCGAACGATGTCACCTAACGACTCGAGAAGCTCTAGTAGATGCTTCGGTAGACACTCGTCTAGAGCGTCGATACAGATGAAAACTTGTGGAAGTGAAGCAATAGTGGACCTCAATATTCTCATCAGACCCGGAAGTCGCAACCCTCTGCCACCAACCTCTCTCTTGCCTTCTTGAAATGCCTCACGTATATATTTCGGGATCCCCCCTCTTCCAAACAGTTGCTTTAGAATAGCCCCCATGATGTTGACGATTGTCTGATCTTGCTGGGAAAGGTAGTCGCAGTAGAAGCATGCAACGGCGATACCTTCTTCCCTTGCCTGATCTCACAAGGTGTCGATCACCAGCGAGCTGATTTTTTCTCGCGGTCAGCGATATTCACTTCGTTCAGTGAATTCCACCATTTACCTCAGATAGGTCTTGCCCACCCCCGGACTCCCTGAGCAAAACAGGACCGCCTTGTCACCCTCACCCTTTCTCCACTCCCGAAATTCGCGGGTTTCCAAAAGCCAATCCCCAACACCGTCGAATCGGTCATTTCGCACGCTTTGATGTCGGTTATTTGGCTCCAGTGGAGAGAGCCAACGCATTATCTCCGCATCCTCGTCAGACTTGTAGATGTTGGTGTTGAAACTGCCGATTATGTTTCCGCTGTTCGTATTGCCGTCGCCGATGTTGACGGACACCCTATATATAGACTGGGCCATGATAACCTGTCTGGAATGTTGTTTGAGTGTAGAAATAGTAAATCAATTTGCAAGGGTAGCGGTATCAGGGGAGTTGGGGCGCTTTCTTTAAGCTGAGCTGAAGCTGGGTGATCTGTCTTGTGTGACAATTGCTACCCAATCAAGTGGGGAGGATCTGCTGAAGGTGACTAATGCGAGCCAAGTCACAGGAACACTTTGCTTGAATTCCTACCTGCGCGAAATGTGTTTATAGGGAACCCCCTAGGTTTTCAATTATTATTCTTGTATGGAACGGGCCGGACGGTGATTTATTGGCACTCTGCGGTAGCCCGGGGACTTTATGGTTCGCGATTGCGCTGCATTTTGAGCGATCGCTCCCTAGCTTTTCACCACTTTCTGACTTACGCTAGCTTACTGTTTTTTTGTCGCCCTTGTCTATGGGATTCTGTTCCTTCTAATCTTTGGTGCATTGTGCTTCTTTACTCTTCCTGCTGTGCGCTATATTGACTAACTTGTGGGCCCCAACGGAGGTGGCTCTGGGTTGTATGCCGGGTTGGGGGGTACACATATGGCAGAGCTGGCATGCCAAAAGTAAGGGATTTGAGTGCTGGTTCGCGGGATATAGTGGCTGTACGCTATTCATTCGCAGTGCAATTTTCGGGCTTCCGGATGCGGATACTCCTTAAGGTGTAATGTAGACGCCTCACTGCGAGCGAGCCGGAGGACCATAATTGGGGATCGTAATTGTGGGCGGAAAGTATCATGAGAGTGTGAGGTTAAAATCTTGCTAAGGCACGGTGATTCGGATGGCAATCCCAACCATGAATACTCTGTATCCACATACTCGACATTTGGATGGCACTTTGCAAGAGATGTGCACGGTGGTAAAACCTCTTCGAAGTCGAGAGGACCCGTATCCCGACCCCGATCTAACAATACCAATCACTTGGGTTAAGATTTATTCCGAACAGTTCCTGTCAAAGACCGCATCTACATATATCGACCTCTTTGGAGAATGGACATTATTTCCTACAACTCCATTCCTCCATTCGCATCGGTGGAAATACTTCACGCGGAATATCCCTAACTGTATTTGTGATAAACCAGACCGAGTGGAGAGGAGGAAATTGTGTAATTGGGTAGATAGAGATTTGAATATTTTGGGTAGTTCACTTGGGTAGAAAGAAGACTTTCAAGTTCGCATATATTTTCTCAATATGATACATGATCCGCTCCTTCTTAATAGGATCTGCCTCCTCCAATATCAAGTCCGTGTGGATGAGAGTTTTCACCCCAGTAAGGGGGGGAGAGAGGTTTTCTCGCTCTAGTAGGAGAAGGGCTTTGCTAGTAAGGGGCAGAGAGCTTCGAATAAATAAATAAAACCACAGCTTGGAGGTATCCTGATCTCCTAGTTCGCGATAATGAAACAAAGAAATTGCCAAGAGGAAATGCAGCACAGAAAGACAAACAACTAGCAACGGCTTCTTGAATGGTATAGTACATAAGCACTTAATCTTCGGCCCAACCTTAGCTCACCCCCACCTCAATTTTGAACTTCTGTTCAAAAAAGCTCGGTTCCGTTTCCACGAACCGCAGAACCTCCGGCTATGGGCTTGTATTACCATGAAGTGGAGACTAATAGTTAGCTTGCTTTCAGCATATTAAAATGCCAGTAACTAGTGATTTCGCGTCATGCTAGTTTTCCACCCATCTGGAGAAACCACAGCGAGACAAGCAGATAATGGAGCGGGAAGAGTGACTATTAAAGGGAATTTCAGAACCACCTATTTACAGCGGGGCCAAGCAGAGAACTACCGGATTGCGAAGCTCCATAACATTTCCCTCCTCAACTCCAAGACCAACACCTCGCCTAACGGGGTGGACGAGGTTAGTGCTCATTATGGACTTTTCTTTCCAAGGGAAATATATAACATGCGAGCTGAGGATGTGGCGAAGGTGATTAAATGGGGGTAAAGGAGGATGGCATCATACCAGGAGGTTGTTGGAGGGGGATGGAGGTATGGAGAGTGGTTTCGGCGATGGTGGTTGGGGAAGTGGGGTTTGGGGGCGGGTAGAGTTGGGTACTTGAGGCAGTGTTGGAGCGGCGGAGGTATGGTGGGAGTCATGATATTGTGAAGTTTTTATGTTATTCCGGTTTTATACTGCTGCTAGAAAGTTCGATATATGCAAAGACTTCTACAATGGGGTAAAGTATTGAGCAAACACCAGACCACGTTTTTATCTTGAGTAATCGCTCCTGCTCTTGGGCTAAAGTATTATTACAGCCCATATCTCTCTCGACTCCCGTAACGCCTCAATACCGGTATTGCAATTACAATTACAGTTTCGGACAACCAGCCCTGTATCATATCATAGGTGGAAGGTGAGTAGGGAAGTGTAAAATTATGGGAAATACGCGCAGGGCCTTCTGCGGGTCACCAGCCCTGACCTCGTCCACGCCCTCTCGGCAACCCCACTACTGGTGTGAGGTCGAGTGCAAGTTGGGGGATATTCCTGTATCTGGTAGGGTATTTATCCTCATGGTAACCTTTCTATGTATGATAGGCGGCTTGGCATACGAAACCAACAACTAAAAAATATTTAATAACCAAATAAATGCATAATCCTAATTAACGTCTTGTTTACTGCTGGTTCTTTGCTATGGTAGAGGCATAGTGGGGTTCGGGAGTGGGACGACGAGTTGCGATGTTGAGCATGGTCGATCGTTGCGGCGCCAAATGTTCGGTTAATTATGCTAACCTACAATACCTTCTGTTCTGCTTTAGTTACACGAAAAATCTGCCCGCCATTTCACACAGAGCTATCGTCAACCAAATCAGAGAGTCATAGGAGGGAAAATATCAGAGGGTACCAGCATAATCGACACACCATCCGGCAAAGGGAAAGTCATAAATAATTCCCACACCGGTATGATTATTCACAGGTATTAAAAATGTGTCATAATTTACATATCATGCGGTTAGTTAGGGTTAGGGTTTGTTTCGAGGTCTGGAGTGCGCCACGTTGGGGATTATCCATCGCGGAGCTGCTTGTGGTGAGATATCAACCCATGAGACTAATTTACCGATAAAGGCCATGCTATGCTCGCACGCTGCTATTGCTCAATAACCCAGGACAAAGATTAACCTGACGAATGTCAGAAATAAAAGACAAGAAACGCGAAGGTAAAGATATTCAAAGTAGATCGCCAAAGAAAGAAACAACGAGGGATTTCACGCTGTCGTTCCGCCGTGGCTGTCCACGCTTCTCCTTCCCC
>NW_003299147.1:184110-211278 GCF_000151645.1 Tuber melanosporum | reverse complement strand
ACCACCAGCTGAAACGGATGTGGGAAAAACAGTGTTGTCATGAAAGCGTATTTATGACACATTTAACCGACAGAGGTGATCCGTACACCAAAGCCAGAGTTAGAAATTATTTGTGAGATGAGAATAGGTCAGATGAAGAAGGATGTGAACGAGGATAGCTAAAAGACGTCTTTAGACAGAGTAGGCGTCGATAATAATATGATGGCGGTCGACGGCAAACGAGAGGGCTGATCGGTGTTGGGACTGACGCCAGTTTTCCTTGGAAGGTACGGGAACTTCGGGGGCGAAATGGAAGTAGGTTAAAGCTGGGTGGAGGGTTCCGTTGGAGGGACAAAATTATCTATGGACTTTGAGATAGAGTCATTAATGTATGATAGCTAGAGATTTTTAGCCAGTTTCTGGTTAATCTATGGCAAAAAGCTGTAAATTGTATAGTTAATGTTAGTCAATTTGTCTCTGTGTTACACGGTACAGTAGTAGACCCTACAAAACGGACAACAAAACCGCAGGGAAAGGATTCCAGGTGTGTCAAGCATTTCCACACCAGAGAGTGGGGGGATAACCAGTGGGAAATGGAGACATCAATCCTGCATTGAATAAATTTGACTTACCATCGTCGACCCGGCATACAGCTAGCATCCCAAAAACCCAGCGAGCGTTATAAAGTGAAGTAAAAAATTACTATCATACCTAGGGCCCGATAAGTGGTGAAGGCGGAGGGAAAGCTGTCTGCGGTGTGGGCTGCACTCCATAGTGCAAGTTCCTATCAACTACAAGGTAAATAGTGCTATGTGGCATAAATGGGCGACTTCTGGCCCTCTATCGAATCCCACGGTGGGGCTTGTCCTCAAGCTACCGGTACCCTGAACGCCATGGTCATATATTGGATCTATGTGAAAAGAAAAGGTGCGGCAATAAATTCTTGATGCTGTCCACTGTTCGCTGCCTAAGAGCGGTTGGTACAGATATATCCCATGGCGGTTTCCCACCTAAAATACCCGAAGGCACGGACAGTGACTCATCCCTCCATCTTCCCGAGCCTTCCAATGGGTCGGACTTCGTTGGGTTGGGTCCTTTCCGGTTCGGTTGGATTCAGCGGGTGTCCAGCTCGAGAAACTTTCCTCGCATAATTTCCGACCTTGTGGAGTGTTCCTAGCGGGATCGTCGCCGTCACTATGGGATTATGCCCTAGGGTAGGAAATGGGAAACACCAGTTTGCGAGCAGTAGGAGTGTATCATATCAGAAGGTTATTCAAACCAAAATATCTCATGCGAGACACCGAGACCCCGTTTGGCGCGCGAACCTTTAGACAGCAAAACTTGGAAACTATGGTTTGAAAGGGTTTTCCTTAAAAGAGGCAGTCCTTAAAAAATACTGTTTGAAAAAAACGGCAATGCGGGGCTTGGGAAACTATTGGACCAATTTTCCAGGGAGAATTGTTATAGGACATTCTCCCCTGTTTAACTATTTGGGTTGTGGGTCCAAAAAGCCCTCATTTTCGCCCCGCGAAAATCCCTTAATCGGTTTGGCAACGCGTACATTACAAACTTCGGTTTGGCATATCATAGCTATGATAACGAGGTGCGGTTGGGAAATTCTTGCAAAAGTTGGCGTGCCAAGTAAGGCGTGAGGTCTCATATAAACTTCGCCATACCGAAATATCACTCGGCTTTGAGAGCAAACATACCGTACCGTACCTATCTTATCGTTCTCACGCTACCGGTATTGAATACAGATCTCCACTGTATTCCAGGCCTGTATTTTATTTTATTTTACATAATTGTGTCTTCCCTACCCGCTGTCTGCCACAGTTGTTTTGAGAGTGTTTTATTTATATTGGATTCCTTGTTTTGCCCTCACCAAAAAACTGGACTCTTTCCCTTCAAGTCACACTTGAGGGAAAGGTTTAATTCGAAGGAAAAAAAACCCATATCATCAGGGGGTAAGGGGACCACAGAGGGCTCCTGGCAGAGAGATAATCATAGCAAGCGACGTCGGTCAAGTCCTTGATCCGGGGAGTAATGATAGCATAGGCGCCGAACATTAAATCCCCCGCCGAGTAGATACTGGCAATGTATATTATGCTTACGAAAATATTAGATATCGCATCTTACCAAAAGAAAACTGGCAACTCATCTCATAACTGGCGGAGGCGTTGGGGGGAAGTCGCTGCCCCTGTCACATGAGATCGTTGCCACCGATATCTCCTTTTGTAACAGTAAGGGCGCAATGTGAGAACTCGGGTCGGCGGGTGGGGAAAAACAAAGAAGGCGAGCTGTAGCGAGCTTGGAGATGAGAATGCGAGTGGTAGTAGCGAGCTTCGAAGTCTCCAACCCCTGGGGGGGGTCGATAGTTCTATATGTACTACCGGGATCGCACCCGGGCCCATGGGTAGTGAGCTATGACCCTTGGGCGAGGACGCGACCGGCTAAACCTTTTTCCTCCGTTCTCCGAACGATACCTTCCATACTTTGCCCAATTGGC
This sequence comes from Tuber melanosporum, assembly GCF_000151645.1. Classification (NCBI taxonomy): domain Eukaryota; kingdom Fungi; phylum Ascomycota; class Pezizomycetes; order Pezizales; family Tuberaceae; genus Tuber; species Tuber melanosporum. Next base: position 208,793 of record NW_003299147.1, on the reverse strand, counting down.
AATGGGTTGTTCCAACCCGACATTTATCAGCAGAATCGCAAAAAAATAAGTAAACATGCCAAGAATATGCTTAATAATCAGGATGAACAATGGCGGCACGTACAGGTTTATGGTTCAAGAGCATCAAAACGTGTACAGTACCAGACCTCAAATTTTCGAATTCTATAGGTTCTACCACTACAAGCATTATTTTTTTTAAAAAAAACCTGTTTCTGAAAGAGAAGGTAATGGAGAATAATGAACAGGGTTTTTTTTTTGCGATCAGATTTGCAGTTGTAGAGCCTATAGAATTTGAAGATTTGAAGTCTGGTACACGTTTTGATGTTCTTGAATCATATCAAGACCGGAACCATAGGATTTAAGATTTCTACATGAGAGGAGAAATCTAGATGAAAGGGGAGTAAAAGCAATATTCTCTATTTGGGATAAGTAAAACAAAATTAATAAAAAAATAAAACTGAATCTTCCGAGGCATCCCCCTTTGCATCCGCTGGGGTGCTTTATAGACGGTGGGAACCAGATGCACTATTGTTAGGTACAATTGGACGTCCTGTTCTCACAGGAGTTGCTCAACAAGTACGCTCGAATGAGGCTAATTGCTGGGCGCAGTGTGCCACGCCATTCCACAGAAAACTTCAAGCACACTACATGTGTATACCTACCAAGCAGGTACTGGCGAAACATGTCCCTCCGCTTCGCATGAATGATTCCGCCTCACAGTTAGCCAGTGTGGCCGGATGTCCAATGAACCGGATATAGAGCATGGCCGATAGAACTACCCCCAGAGGTCACAGTCACGTTACAATGAAATTCAGGGATGCCTTAATCAGTAGTCACTGATTGGTATAATATCGGGCAAATAGAATTAGCCAAAGCTTGAACTAGGCTAGAGAGCGAGTGATAATATATGATGAAGTTGGTCAGCCTCGTTTGCTTTTACTTAACCGAGGAAAACCGGGAGAACAAACCAACGAACGAGCACGTAACAGAGATGGACGGTAACCATCGTAGAACTGCCCACGTCGGGTTCGATACTATATCTATTATTTAAAAGATAAACTAACCTTTTCTAACTGCTGACTACGTGATTCATATTACTAGAATGGTTTACTCTTTCAAAAATTTTGAGATAAGTTGCTATAAAATAGGTAATTAAAAAGATAATAAAATCCAAGTATATCCTTCGAAATTGAACAAAATTATTCTAATTCAAGCCTCCTGAGTACATCAACCTCTATTTAATATTGTATTCTACTTCATATATATAGTGCTATCTCCCCACTCTTCTGAATGTATTGCTGTTAGTAGTAACATTGATACTACTAATTTCACTTGTATCTTACCTATTCTACCATCTTGAATTTCCCACAGCTCTCAACAACTATTCTCCTACAATTCCTATCAGTAGAAACATACTTACAGCCATTTTTGTGATGGTTTTGCATACTCCTAAGCCTTTATTTCTCTTCATTTCTTCTCTTACTATTGTAGTGTTAATTTTTACTTTTTTCCTAGTTTTCTTTTAAGGATTTCATTTTTTGTCTTTTAAGGATACACTGCTTCTCCTCCACTTTCTCAATTAATACCCTCATTTTTTACTAATGTCTTGGTTGTCCGGTTTCCCCGTCTCATACGTTATGTCATATGTTTTTCACTCCACCCCTCATACAACCCATATGTGGAATAGTTGCCAATTATCTCTACCCAATTATCACTTGGTTTTCCGCCTTCTCAAAGATTATTTTCATCGCCCATTTCTCTCTTTTAGATGTTTCGCTGCCCCGGATTGCACACTGAGGGTTTTCACTATCTGGTACGACTGGGTGCTATTTTACAACTCAAAAAAAAAAACGCTCCACCGAACTCCCCAATAACCCACCAATACCTGCGCCCACAGTACCGCTCTGTGAGCACTTGTCTGACCCCGCAGGCGCAGAGGTTAGGGGCGGGAGCAAGCGACGAGAAGCGAGGCGGGAAATTCACTTTGGAGTGAACTATGGTGCCAAGGGTATCGTAAAAACCTGTCGAACACTCCAGCCACTGTGCCAAGAGTTGGACGGAATTTTTTCCTTCGACAAAAAGTAGGGGTAAATGTCCTCTTGGCTGGCATAATTCACGTTACACGCACGCAGTTTCGGCCAACCAGAGCAAAAGTTTGGATTGACCTTGCGCACCCTGGAAAACGTCTCCCTCCGGAGCGGACTCCGGGAACCCTGGTACGGGCGCCGTCGCCTCAGATGATGAAATCACTCGACCGGATCCTGATCCGATATCCGATAGCAGGGGGTTTGATTAAGCGCAGGATAAGGGGATCTACCTCTATGCCTAGAATAGAAACAAGCATATGGTAGTGGGGCAGGAGCCAGTGATGCGCGACTGCTCCTCCTTTTATTTTTATGATAATATTATGATACCTACTTATTCCTCCACTTCTGCACAGGCACCTCCGGTAACCTCCCACCAGTAGAATTCGACTAGCATCATTTCTCGGACAGAGCAACGAAAACGTATCCAAAGACTAGGAAAAAAGCATCTGAAAAGAGATAGCGGGGGAAACGGGGCGGGCAAAGAAGTGCTGCTTGATAAGCTCACTTTCTCTGGATGTTATTGTGCCTTGACAAAATTAGCCGCACGCCAAGCTCACCCCGAATGCTGCGGCAATTGCGAGCACAACTCCGCCACCAACCCCACCAACCCCAACATCATGAAAACAAAATCAAAAATTAAAAAAATGTACGAGGTACAAGTACTGTACATACATAGCAGGAATTAATACCCGCACTGACTCACTCCCCAACACTAGCGCCCGAAAGCCAAAATTCAAGAAGCGCGTGAGGAAGTTCCGCCTGACTCCATATGCGCTAGACGCCTACTGGATCAAAATTTGAATGACGGGGATGGACAAAGTGGATGCTCATTGTGGACCTGTCTTTCTGGGAACACGTATAAGAGGTTGGTTGGGATGGTGTGGGGAGGATAATAATAACTCAGGCAGCAGCTAGAGGGAGAGGGGGAGGGAGGTAACCTTGGGTGCCTAGTGTCAGCTTACTCTACTAGCTTCGCTGAGCAATCCTACGTGTCTTAGGTTGAGGCGATAGCTGCGGTGATTTTCAGCCCTGGTTTTAGATTATAATCATCCTACCACCTCCCTATTCACTCGGATGTCTTAAATCCTGCTCTTGCGTCCCTGTAGTTCTTGGCTGTTAGTGTTTCACCGCCCTCAGCGATGGGTTTTTTAATTTAAGTAGAACCGGGGAGACTATTTTCTATTCCAACCCTAAAGACAAAAACTCCTCATCACAAATATTCCCTAAACTTGAGTTTGCGAAGCGGAAATCAAAAGAGATCTCTTATCTCTTGAAAGGGCAAGTCAAGTTTGGCATAGGTGGTATTATAGTCCTATGGTTATCGAACTCTTAATAAGTACTGACTAGCTTAGTATATAATAAGTTTATACTATGCATTACGCTATTTCCAAGAATCTAATACCCGCATTTGATACATGCACTCCTCTGAGCATATGCCATGGATTTTTCAGGTGCCTGGTGATACGGATTCTATTGATGTCATGGCTTGTTCTCAGAAGTGGAGCAGAAACTAGTAATTCCATTTCATCGAGTTTTGACGTGGGTAGTACCATTCTGGATTTCAGACAAATTCCACCAGACCCGCTTACAACTAATTACCTTCTAACTACTTTCAAGAGAGCAGACAACAATGCCATCAATTCCGTGGCCAACGCCGGCTGGTTCACATACACAATCACCGAGCCCAACTTTAAGCACGCTAGTGGCGGTATCAGTTGCTGAGCCATTGAGTGCCCGACTACTATTTCCTACCCCAAGTCTAACAAGTGTACCACAACACCCCCGTGCCATGGCAATGCAAACCACTGACAACAACATTACCGCGACTCCTATTGTGATTGTCTATCCGACTGCGAGTCCAAAAATATCCGATTTGAATTCAAGTTCTCCGTCAACCACGGCAAGAAAAGGAGGGCCAGGTTGGGGTTTCAGTGACTCCGACTTCCATTTGATACCCTGTCAATTGGAGTATAATGAGTTCCTTGATCACTCCACTGAACTTGATAAATGGGCCTCAGGAGTTGCTACTACGCTTATGACTATGCTTCCTTCCATGATTGCATTCGGCCCTCTCAAGACTGCAGATACCCAGACACTCTACTACCTTAATGCCCTCGTAGCCCTGTTTACTTGTGGATTCACTCTGCTTTTCAGGGTAGATTCCTGGACAACTCTAGGGAAGGATAAGATATGGAGAGTCACAGATATCTTAGATGAAATGACTATTGATATGATCTATGGCTGTACAAGATCTGGCAGGTAGATTGTTTCGATAGATATCTATTATTGTTCAATAACTAACAACATATAGAGGTTGCCCCACTTTACCACCAACAGCGAATATAGATGTTCCCACACTTAAAAGATTATATGAAAGTGGAAGATTGGAGAAACTCCAGCAAGATGCTTTTGGCACCAGCGCCTTATCGGGGGGAATTGAGTCTGGGTCTACGATAACCACCGGTATCCAAAACTGGCGGAATGGGGGACGAAAGAAACGGAGACCAACTAGGACTACAGTTTATATGGTCACTACTATCTTTGGTTTCATCCAATTTCTTTTGTTCCTTGCCATTACTAGTTGGGTTTTCATGATCAATTCGACTTTATTTATTTGGGGTTGCGCCGGAGATGGCTATATGATTTATTGCTGGTTTGTAGCTGGGAGCTTCGAAATCGCCGCTGCGGTTCGATATGCTTCCACCTCCCAGTGGACGAGACCGGACGAGATATTTCATATCGAGAGTATATCGGCGAGCCCTGCTAGTTGTTGTTGTGACGGTGCTTCAGCACTTTCCAGCAACCCAATCCCGGATCGGACTTCTCATAGCAATTGGAGCTTGATCAAGTTAGCACAACTTAAGAGCAATATAATACAATTTCGAGTTAAAAGGTATACAATATCTCTGTACAAATTTGATTGAGAGTAAAGGGGTACAAATTCACTAACGGTTGGAGTTCAGGCGGAAGGAACAGCCTGGTTTGTTGCGGATAATGCTCAATATCTGGTCTCTTGAATTGGAAAGGCTAAATAAACCACATCCAATGGTTTTAGTAATTCGGCCTGCTTGCGAATCCACCCAGAAGAAAATAGTCATACGGTGGTTGTCCGGCTATATCCAGGTCTTGCACCTAGGAGCTGTATCTTTTCTATTCGGCAGTATAACATTAAGCTCCCTGTTCCTAACTCTGGGGTTTGTGGCGACATTTATGTCAGCTGTAGCATTTTCAAGGCTTGCAAGCGTCCTAATGGCCGATTGGCTAGAAAAACGTCTCGGACTTACCATTATCGAATACCGGACTGAGATGGAATGGATCGCTATTTGGGTTGCCATAAACAGCATGCCGGACTGTCTAGTCGAGAGTAAAAACAGCCCTTACAGATATGCAAATGGGTATCGTCCACACCTATGTACAAAGGTTGAGGAGGATCCCACTACCGCCACAAAGACCAAGTCCAGGGGGCGAGGCCAGAGAAAAATCCCCACACCTGATACCAATATGCTTAAGACTACTGCTCAGATGCCCGATGTCAAGACAATATGTACCTTCTCCTCGGTAGCATTGGCGTTTGTTTTAGCTCCCTCTCTGGGTCTTCTTTCTGGGACTGTTTGGTCCTATTCATTTACTGGCGGATTTTCCTCTGATATTAATTTTTTCAGTATTTGCACTTCTGGCGTTGGTTTTATATTTCTTGTTTGGTGGTTGTGGGCAGAATTTGAGAGTGCAGCTGGCTATGGTCAAGCATTGCAATGGGCGCGAGGTTTCAATTCAGCTACATGAAAATCACAACAGCTTGGTTTGATGTTATGAGATTCTGAAGCAGCGGAGGGGGGGTATGCATCCCAATTTTCTTTATGGGTACATGTAGTGCCAGAGTCTTGCAACACCGGGGGAGTCTTGGTCACTCCAGTCATTTGAAGTTGGATAGTTCCTGTTTCCTATGTCTCGTTATTTTGTTTGATTTATTATTATTTTTCTATCATTTTTTTCTCGTTGTACATGTCCATTCTTTGTTCGATAAAACCACGTTGTGAAAAATGCTGTTTTCCGTGGATCCTATATATGGGTTTCTAAGATGCGCGGTTCTGGATTTATCTCGATTAAAGGGGTTTTACAATAAAAACTTAGGGCTGGGTATCCCAGAGGTAAAAGTGTTCACCTCAGGAACAAGCGAATTATCCCACCGCCTTGGGAGGGAATCATAGTAATCTCTGCTTGCGGCACTGTTGGTTAGTGATAATGAGAAGTTAGGGGAAGTCGTGCGCAGGTGAATAATGTTAGAGTACCTATCTGGCATGCGGTTATGCGGCTATGAGATGTGCGGGAGGATATGTGGTTTAGGTTGATGCTTGTTGCCATTGTGCATCATATATCGTGCATTAAGCCTTGTGGGTTCCTTCACACCATATGCCATTCAGCATATAGTAGTTGGCATAAGGCGAGGGTCCCGGGTTTATAGAGGATCATGGGATATCAGGTTGGTTCCAGATTGTTGAAGATCGCAGGGGATCTTGGTTCGTCAAGGTGGTGTTTTTCCTGAGACTTCATCGAGTTTCCTTGAAGTTCTGGAGTTGCCGAGATAAATATCCTGGCATGTCCTTAGCTAGGACGAAACGTAGCGCATCTTTCTTTCACATTTCTTCTCTTATAGTTTTCGTCTTGGTCCTGCCCGTTCTTCCTGCGTTGTCTCCTCAAATAACAATTCAATTCGGATTCTCGTTAGCATTCATGTCATAACATACAAAATATTCTACAAATACTATACGCTAATAGCTTTACCCATTATCCAGATATTGAACCCTAAAACCCTAGCTGGCCAAACATAATACAGTATGATAATATATCACCATTTATGGCACGTCACGGGGAGAATTCATATGTCTTTAACTGATGGAATTTTGAATGCACAGCGCGCACTCTTCAATGCCCCGAACTCACTCGCTCATTTATTTGTTACTTTGGGGAAACAGGGATAGTATATGTACAGTCGCACCTCGTTATAAAGAACGCCAAGAGTTGGGGGGGTTTTCGTTATAACGAGGTTTTGGAGTGAATTCCTTATAGCGAGTACTGTTTGTATGGGAGCAGGGGTCTTGATTCCCGTACAATTCATTCGTAATGGCGAGGTTTCTCATACAAAGAGGTCCATTATAGCGAGGTGCGACTGTAATAAGGTATCATAAATCCCTCAACCATAAATTCCCATCACCCCTTCCATTTTTCGCCATCGCCCATTAATTTATTTTACCTTTTCGGTTCCTTCTACCAACTCTTTTCCTTGACAGTTGTCCTGATCGGTAGAGAGGTACTTGCAATCAACCACGTCACCCCCTATCGTTCTTAGATAGGTTCAGAAGTTTAACTCTTAAATCGATCGATTGATCCTATAACCTAGCTCATGCGCCGTAACTTTCCATATTGTAGCCACCTTCGGTTACCTCCCTTCAAACCTCAGTTCGCCCATCTCTCAATCATACCAAGTCGGCCCAAGCAGCCAACCCGGCCGGCTTTGGGTGCGGCGGGACTGACCCAAGCTATTTTACGGACCGAATGGTCGGATCACTGGGAATTTTCCTTTCAAAACCAGAGCCAGGCGTGGCCTGGGCGACTTGACAGCCCTACGAGAGAATCTGGTGGTTTTGACTTGGGTCGCTGTGGGACTCGACTGGGTGGGCTTTCCTGGGCAGCGCCGGGATTCGGGTTTGGAGGCTGTAAATCATTTCGACAGAAGGGACGCAGGACCCTTCAAAAGTATGGCCGGATCGACAGAGCTGCCGGTCCTGTCTGGGTGCTTGGGGATACTCCCTTCCGTTTAGTAGCTCCCTGATCGTGGTGTCCCTAAGATCAGCGCGTATCGTATCCGGCAGCTCTTTTGCTGTTGCATATTCTCCAAGGTTGGTAGACAAGCAGATGCTCAATGAAAGTACAGACTCAACAAAGACGCTCCAATTTCCTTCCACGCTTCCTCTACCTTCCACGCTCCCACTTCCTTCCGTACTCCCGCCGCCATGCTGCTTTTACTTGTCCGAGAGGTGATAGGTCAAACCAAAGCGCAAGTGAGCGAACAACAAGAGAACCAGTAATACGACCAATCAAGTTGGTTGGGCAGGTAGACTAAGGGCTGGATAGCTGGGCGGATAGTTGGCTAGTAAAATGACAAGAGAATAGGCAAACGGGTGAGCAACGGACATGCGAACAAATAAATGGATGAACGGGGGAACCGATTATCAAGAGGTTCAATGCACGAACAGCGACGCAGATAGACGGACGAGTAATTGAGATTGACCGGCGGGTACGGATAAGTGGGTGCAATATCAGCTATGTTGCTTCTTCGGCCACCGAGCATCTTCGGCACATGTCTCACATGTTCTAAACATGTCAGGCAGGTTCTGAGCATGCTGGATGAGCTGTGAGCATGCCGAGTAGCATTTCCAACAGCAGTTTCTTGTATCAAATTTGTTCCCCTACCAGGGGCAGAATTGTTTATTGTGATAGGTGTACAGTCCTCAAGGTGCACCACCTGACAGTTTGAGCAATGTATTGTTCCAAGTCGGGTGTGTACGGGGGATGGGAAAGGTAGAAGGAATTGGCAGTAGAAAACGATGGTTGTTTCATATGGGCTTTTCTGCCCGCGACCGCAGTAATTTTACCGAACCCACGACGGGTGTCTATATACACTAATCCGATTCCCGATGTTCTATGTTCAACATAGTTCCAGTATAATATTATTGTAGCAATATTTCAACACGGAGAATATCGGCGGGAGGGGCAAGGACGCCTGCCCTCATGATACATTAGTGATATACTGTATGGGCTGTATTCGCTCCCCCCTCTATCGCTCTTTTTGGCCTGGTATTTTTAGCCGGCTATTGGAGTTGGTAACTCGTAGGAGGTGCTGAGAGTGGGGGTCTGGGTGGTCAGGATTGGTTCGTGATATGGGGGTTATATATCGTAACCGGAGAAATATTCTCGCAAAGAAAGGATTTAGGAAACGGGAAAGAACGAAAGAATGATTGACCCAAACACAGGTAACGGGAGAGAGAGAGACAGATTGCACGATGAGCTAAAACAACTAGCAAGGGGAAAACAGGCTGCCATTTACCCTCTCCGGATCATCCAGATCTTTCTCGGATACTTCCAACGTATGCCGAGTTCTCCATCTCATTCAACTTCACCGGCTCCCATTTTGCTGTATGGAACCGATGACTAATATCAGACATGTCACACAAACACTTCGCTTGGAGGACCGTCGCAACGGAATCGGTAATCTTTCCTATATAGCCGGCGCTATATAGATGATCACTGAGATTCTGTTAAACAAGCATCCTGATCGGGAGGACTGTCCAGTAACATATGAGTAACTTGCCAATAGGACCCTCTCCTCACTCTGCCCTTGGGTGTTACTATTGCTACTGTACCAGTACTGTACATACCAGTATGCGATATTTTCTTCCCGATCTTTAGTGTGTTGTACACGTACAAAACGCCTCTGAATTCTCCCGCTGCTCGTGTGTGCTGTACGAGTACGGTAGTTGCCGGATTATGGAGGGTTAAATTTTTTTATCTTTGTCCAACGATAACGAAACGAAACGAAACGAAACGGCGATTAGTAACGTAACAGAAAAAACACTGGTTTCCAGCGCACGGCTTTGGGAAAGTGGGGAAGTTTGCTCGTTCTCATACAACGCTCTCTCTGTCCACACTATCCCACACTTTATTGCTCAACACAATTGACTGACTAAACGGTAAGAGCACCCTGCTATCCTTCTATAGATCATCAGACATATCGAGAGCGGTCCACGCCCATCCACGCAAGTCTTCATTTCCTCTTTGTTCTCCGTGCTAACCAAAGAAAAACAGGTTTCATGAAGACTCCCGCTGTTGGTAGCCTCGGAACAATCATCACTCTATCCCTTTGACGCTTCCGTACTGCTTCCGATGGGCACATGATTTAATTTTGGCGGATACATGATTTGTTCCAGCACGTACGTGATCTTCCCATAGATGCCTAGATCCAAAGCGCATCTCCGAAACCCCTATGCGAACGTGTAGGAAATTAACCTGAGCATGTCGAGCAGCATCCACAATCTCCAACAAAGTTTGCAGAAGTGGTTCCTAGGCTGATCCAAGGTTGGGGGGTAGCGAGATGGTAGTATTGCTGCAGGAAAACGGAATGCCTTAAATACAAACTGGCGTTTCTGGGGCCATTTTTGGGATTCCCGATGTCGGTTCTTCTCTAAAGGGCGATGTTGACCACAAACTTCTAGGACCAGATGTGAGTGCCATAATTAGAGGGGGGTGGTTGTCGGTGGAAAATAGTCGACGAGTTCTAAGTTAGGATGACAATTTCAACCGTGAATATCCACATTTTCAGCCTTATAAGAGACTTTGGCAAAGATGTGCTGTGTGCTAAAACCTCTTCCAAATCGAGAGGATCCCGATCCCAGCCCAAGAGCTAATAACGGCTACCGTTTGGGTTAAGCTTTGATCCAAATAGCTACAGTCAACGATCACATTACCACACCAGTATATTGATCTCTTTTACGAAAGGTCACTTTGTATCACTCGATTCCTCTATTCACATCAGTAAAAATACTTTGCGCATGACCTCCCTAGCTATACTTTCGCCATATCCTAACTTATGCACTGCCCGTCGGAATCCCAAAACACTACGCGAACACAAGAAAATCAAACCCGAAAAATGTGTGTTGGAGAGACTAAAAGTGCTCGCAACCGGAACCTGAATTGCGTATTGCATACGTGCTCATGCTTCAGCCTAAGTTCAACTCACCCCGCACCTCAATTCGTAACATCTTTTCAAAAGAGCACGTTTAAGAAGGAAGGCATAAAATATGGCCAAACAATTCCGCTTCCACGAACCGTCAGATCTCTGGCTATGGGTCCGTAAAGTGAGGACTATAACTGGGTTTGCTTTCAATTTCAAAATACTTTACCAGTCAATGGAGATCTGGTGCCCTCCAGACTTTGACAGGATCCATGGAGGAATGCTGTACTGTACGAGGGGGGGGAAAGAAGTAGTGCGACACAGTAGCAACCGCTTCCCACAAGATCGCAACTCTACTCCCAACCCCCATCACTACAATACTCACTATATCCCCCACCACCTGCCAAACCATTTCAGAAAAGCACTGTGAGGGTAAAGGGAACCTGCAGAAGTGAGCGTAAGTAGTTTAATTAAATAAATATGTACATAAAGTTGAAATAATAATAAAATTAAAGGATTTAGCGATTAGTCCACGAAATCTTGAGCAGCGGTGATCGTTGATGAAGAAGCAACAGTGGTTTGAGCGGGAAACCACGCGTGATGACCAGATCTGTATTATTGCTCTCTGAGAAATAGCGGAGTGGTCTTTCAGAAAGATAGCTGCCGAATTGGAGGAAAAAATAGGCCTTAAAGTTCACCATAGTACCTGTGCTCGCATCTATCAACAGTATCGGGAAACAGGTAGTCCTTCCAACAACCAGTGAACACGAAGACCTCCAATCTTCCAGGAGTATGATCTACTTGATCTAAAGTCCTTTATTAAAGAAAATAAAAGAAATAGAAGACTCTCTTGGGAGGATATTAAAGAAAAGAAGGGATTAAAGGCATCATCCAGGACAATTAGGAAGGCAGCTAAGAGTCTTAATTTAAATAAAAGAAAACCACACAAGAAGTAAGTACTTTAATGAAGATTCAAGTGTTTACATAACTAAAAGATATTTTAGATGGGGATTGTGCCCTAAAAATATACCAATTAGATTTGATTGGTGTAAGAGAAAAAGAGCTTGGAAAGTAAGAGACTGGTCCAGAATCATATAGACTGATGAAACCTCATTCTCTACAGCTGGATTTGGGCAGAGAGGATGTGTAACGTATTCACAAGGTGCTAATCACGTTATCGGAAATGATACGATAGTTGGCAGGTAGCCTGCTCTTCCAGAGAGGAGGCGAGAGCTGAGAACTAAAGGAGGCTTCGAGGGTGTACTGGGGAACAAAGAAGTAACCGTTCAACCAAGTATATTGAAATACTGTCTGTCGAAGTCTACCTTTTCTATCGTAGAAACAGGCGGTCTTTAAATACACAAATCTGTTCATATCTAGCATGAACGAAACTAATCAAAGGTATCAAGCGATACACTTTGGTAAAACTTCTTAAGTATCAAAGTGATACTTAAAACAAAACATAAAATAAAACCAAGTATCAAACGATACTTAAAACAAACCAAGTATCAAAGCGATAATTGAAACAAAACATAAAACAAAACCAAGTATCAAACGATACTTAAAACAAACCAAGTATCAAAGCAATACTTAAAACAAAAAATAAACCAAAACCAAGTATCAAACGATACTTAAAACAAACCAAGTATCAAGGCGATACTTAAAACAAAACATAAAACAAAACCAATAACCGAGTACCCGTACCGGTTACATTCCCCAAAACAAAACAACTGTTTAAACAAACAAAAACTAATAATCATCAAAAGCGGATTCCGAGAAACTCATGGCTTCAGTTTCTGCAAGAAATTCCTCATCATAAGTATCACACCGGGGGCAGGAGGAAACTCTAAGGAAACACTTAGACTCGAAGAAATCTAAGTCACAGTAGTCACGAATACCAGATTCGTGCTGTACATCAACCCAAGCATGATCGCAATCAGGACAGTAGTGAATCCAGAGGATTTCGAAGTAGTCTTGAAGTTGGATAACATCGCGGTTCAACAACAGTCCAACAACCTGTTGTCGCTGCCTCACATTGAGCTCCACATAGTTTGACATCGTTATGGTATTCGGATGGTGATTGGTGACTAGATAAAGTTGTTGCGGGCCTGCTCCATAGCTTGATTCTCCTCATCGCTACTCTCGAATTCCGATTCAAAGTGTGGTGCCCAAAATCCATCTCTAGCTTCGCGTTCTGCGTGCCATCGCTCAGTTTCTGGCATTGTAGGCGTCCAGCACATGATGATATAATTGATTATTGGGGGGAGGAATTCATTTGGCATGTTGTCTTTCCACCATTCGTTCACCATATCCATAGCGTGCTCTAGTCCCTCTAGTAGTTCCCAACTGTTTTCGCTCGTCGGATATCCTTTCCACTTGACTAGGAACTGATCATTTCCTTGCCAAAGGCCGTGGTCTCGGATTTCTTCAACTTCCCATTCATCTTTCTTTTCAATGATGATAGGTGCGGGTCGAGAGTGGGTTCTTCCAGGGAACTTGGAGTTGTCATTTGGGTGGAACCGTTTGACAGCAGAGGCGTGAAAGACTGCAGTATTGTGGCGGTACATACGTCCATCCATCTGGACAGTGTAGTTCTCTGTATGCTCGTCAAAGGATATGACTTTGAAGGGTCCACGCCATCGGGGTTGCAGTTTCTTGCTGCGTCCAACATTGGTAATGAACATATTACTGTGTACCATGAGACATGTCTCCTGGTGAGATGGGGATATGTTTGCATCATCGTTTCTGAGCGGTAGTGGTGCTTCGGAATCGGGCAGCCTTAACAGCTTGGAAAGCGTCATTCCGAATCGCTTGGTGGCGGTTTAGATAGTCGTCAGAGGCAGGGACTGAGGAGTTCTTAAATAGTGTTGTAGGTAGGAGGGGGTATTGACGGCCAAAGACTGCCTTGTATGGTGACATTCCCAAGGTATCTGAAAATCCGGCATTGATATATGCAGCGAGCTCAACAAGGGCTGGTTCCCAGTTGGTTTGTCGTTCATTGATCATGTTCCTAATTCCGGTCTTAACTTCGCGGATTTTTCGTTCTGCCTGGCCATTAGTCTCATGGTGTCCAGGGGCAGCCATAATGTGGTTTATTCCGAGGGAGGTTAAGGTTTGCTTCCAGAATCTGGCGGTAAAGCGGGGATCAGCGTCACTGACAGTGGATAAGGGGTACCCATGGGGGGTAAACAGGTATCGTTGGAGGTTATACCAAGTGTTTTTGGAGGAATCGGTAACTTTCATTGGAATGAGCCAGGTATATCCAGAGAATCGGTCCACAGCTACCAAGATGGTGTCAAATCCGGTGGATTTGTTGAATGATCCTGCGAAATCGATGGTATACGATTCGAATATTTCACATGGTAGTTGGAGGGTCTGTGCTTTCCCTTCAGGTTGTTGTGTTCACTCCTTATTTGCCTGGCAGATTTCACATTGTTTGACAAAATCGCGGAGGTCCTTTCGCATTTCAGGCCAGTAAACATATTCTGAGGCATATTGAAGGTTGCGGTCCGCACTGTGGTGTCCTTTGTTGTGAATCTCGGATATGACATATTCTCTAATAGTCATTCCATTGAACATATGACCTTTTGGTATGTATAGGCAATGTTCACCATAACGGGTGCTGGTAAAGACCATTCCGTTGGATATGTTGTAGGGGGCAAGGTCTCCATGCCTGGAGCTATCCATGGCTTTGAAGTAAATCGAGTCATGGCGATATCCTGCTATCATTTGGCTTCGGAATGAGGAGGTTAATTCTTCGGTGGTCGATCTAACATCTCGTTCATCCTCGATTAGGGATCCTCTCGTTGGTTCGATAGGGGCTTCCTCTTCCTCAAAGGTTTCATAGAGCTGACGCCGATGCTCGGGAATAGTAGGGGGTATGACCGAAACAATGGTTTCATTGTTATATATTCGTAATGGTCCACCATATAGTGGTCGCGAATCGATTACGGGAGGAGAGGATGGCGGGGCTGACTGTGGGGGTTGTAAATAGGATATTGCATCCACGTAGGCTGCTGCTTGTTCGAGTTCTTCAAGACCTTGGTATCGTGTTGGAACAGGATTAAGGGCATGAAGAGGTTGGGTCGATTCATCTTCATTGATCATCTCTTCTACTCCTTCTATGGTGTCGAAGCTGGTGTCTTTGGAATCGTCAGCAGGCATATAGTACGGTCGCTGGTATCTGTTACCGAACTTGATCTCAGTCTGGTGAAAAGGGCAGGTGTCGTGATAACAGTGGGACCAGTGGAGTCTGCTTTGTTCAAGTTCATGAGGAGGTGTGCTGCGGAGCGTGCAATTGTCTTTCCATTCTTCATCAATGTCCTTTCCTCATTCTGTTCCAGCAGCACTGTACATGGTGTAAGAGAAAGGATTGGAGGGAGCGGCAGAGCTGGCGGTAGCCATCGATGGTTCTTGTTCATAGGAGGTGTCATCAGGGCTGTCCTCGCTTTGTCTTGTGTGGTCGTGAACGAGAGGGGGGTCTGCGATGTCTTGATTCTCATATAGGTGGGAGAGAGCATCAGCTAAATAGTTTGTTCTTCCAGGGGTATAGATAATTTTTGCATAGTATTTGCTGATTTCGCCTATCCATCTTGTTATTCTTCTTCCCGGTATCCTTTCTGTTTTAAGATTAGTGAGAGGTTGGTGGTCGGTAACAATAGTGAAGGTATTGCCCATGAGGATGTGGTTGAAAGCGGCAAGGGCATCAATCACAGCAAGGGCTTCCTTGTCTGTTGTTCCATAGTTCATCTGTGAATTAGTGAACTTTCTGCTGTGTAAAGCCGCTGGTCTTGCCGTTTCATGGGAGGCTCCTTGTCCAACCCATGCTCCAACTCCAACATCCAATGCATCAGTAATCAGCCATATCGGTTCTGGTTTACTATAGTCGATTGGTTGTATAACGTTGGCGTTTTTTATCAATTCCTTGATGTTGGTAAAGGCTTGGTCATGAGTGTGGGTCCAGACAAATTCTGCATTGCCGGTAAGGTCGGTGAGCGGCGCTGTCACAGTGGCATGGTGTGGTAGGAACTGGGCAATAAAGTTGACTAGTCCTATGAATCGCATGAGTTCCTTTTGATTCCGGGGTGTCGACCATTTCGTTAAACAGGCTATTTTTCCTGGGGCTGCATGTATTCCTTCATCATCTATAACATGTCCTAGGATATCGAGTTTATCGGCAAACAGGATTGATTTGTTTCTGCTAGCGTAGAATTTAGCTTCCCTAAGTTTGGTACAGACCAATCTTATATGGTAGGCATGTTCTATTTCGGTGTTCGAGAAGATGAGAATATCATCAATGTAGACCCAAACAAAATGGTGGAGGTATTCGCTTAGGAGGTTTTCCATAATTCGCATGAAGGTGGTGGGCGCATTCATATCACCTTGTAACATAACTCGGCTAATGAAACTTCCAAAGTGTGTTTTGAAACTGTTGTATCGTTCGCCTTCTGGATCTAACCTTGTTTGGAAGTAGGCATCGCTTAGGTCAATCTTACTTCGGAATCTAGCCCATCCAACTACATTTTGGATTTGGCTTTGGTTTGGGATAGCCGAGCTGTCCATAACCGTGTTTTCGTTCCGTAGCTTGAGATCAACCAAGGGGTGGGTTCTTTTGCCATCTGCTTTGGGTTGAACAAATATAGGAGCGGCACCTGCGGCTTCTGCCCGGTAGATGACTCCTCTTCTTTGTTGTTGGTTGATCCAATCACAAAGTGGGCTTTTGTCTGCGTCAGGGATAGAGTAGGTGGGTTGGTTTTTTAGATTAGAGGGGTCTCGGAGGCGGATGTGGTGATTCACCTCTCTCATAGGCGGTAGTTCTTCGGGTATTTGATCAGGGAAAACATCAGAGTACTCATCCAATAGTCGTAGGGCAGTTGTTTCACAGACTGTGGCTCGGTATTCTCCGCTTGTTGGCTTGCATGAGACTCTGACCTTCTGATCTGGGAAATCGATAGTTGATTCCCCACACCTGATTATAGCTTTGTGGTGGTTCAGGAATGGCATGCCTATTAGGGCATCGTATTTGGCTAAATTTCCAACCAGCATTTCCTGGGGGGGTAGGACTGCAGAACCAAGTCGAATGGTCGCACTACAGGTTTTATGGCTTGTGGATCGTGATCCTTTTATTGCCATATTGACTGGTATGGGTTGGTTAAGGTCTCGAGTGGGGAGTCCATGGACAGAGACAAAAGCATTACTGATCATATCTCTTCCGATTGCGCCAGTGTCAAATAGGACTCGAGCCCTTTTGCCATTGATCAGGATAGTACCTTCCAGAGCGGTGTGTGCTTTGAATGTAGCCGGAGGTCGAACACTGTTGCGTTCCACATCGATATATCCGATATGGATTTCTTTATATTCACTGAATTGGGCGTTATCACTTTCAACATTGTTGGCCGATGCCTCTTGCTTAATTGCCTTTCCTTTTCCTTTCTTTGTAGGACAGTTCTTTGCCACGTGTCCTGTTTTTCCACATTTGAAACATTCACCCTTTTGCCGTCTCGATTCTTTGGAGGATTTTGTTTTCTTCTTGAAAACCTGTGGAGTATCGTCTTGAGAGTTGCGGGAGGCTTTGTGTCGTGGCTGGCTGTTCCTACTAGAGGATGTCTGTGATTTATAGGCCTTAGTCTCATGGAGGATGGCGTCCTTTCGTTCTACTCTTGCAATTATTACTGCAATATCATCGCCATCTTCCTCGCGTAGTTCTACTTCTTGCCGGAGGGTAGGGTGCATGGTGTCATAGAATCGTCGCTTCAGTATGTATTTGGAGATACTTCCTCTCTCCATCCAGTCCTTATATATTATTAGGTCCGTAACCACATCGGTGATTCGCTTGACATGCATTCCGTTAACTTGCTGGAGCTGGTTGAATTTGTTGTATAGGAGGTCGTTGGTTATAGAGGATTGGAATCGTCCTTTCAGGTAATCGAGAACGGTAGATCCTCTTAATCTTACATTCCCACCAAAATCCTTATAGCATTGGTGGTATGCGTCGGTTGCCTTTCCTTCACAAAATGATCCAATAATAAGTCCGGTTGTAGGATCTTCCACATCTTTTCCTTGTAAGTGTAGGAAGTGTGAGAGTTCTGTGGCCCATCGTTCAAAGGCTTCAGGTTTGAGGTCTTTCCCTTCGCCTGTGAACTTCGCTGGGAGGTGAAGTTTAAACTTAGGGGGTTCAAATGCTGCGGGTACCTCCTCTTCTTCAGGCCTTGCCCGAGATTTCCCTCCTCCCGAAGGCCCTCCTCCTGTGCTAGCCATATCTGATTCGCTACTAGATTCGGGGTCATTTGGAGGTTCAAAGGAAGGCTTCTTTGCTGGAGTAGAATGGAGTTCACCTGGAGGTTGTGTATCTTCCGTGTTTGCAGGATCGCCCGGCTCTTTAGCAGAGCGCCGGGGTTGTTTCTTCCCTGTAAGGTCTTGCCGCGCGATTTGCTTCCCACTCCTGGTCGTCAAAGACTCTATCTTGGGTTTGAGATGAAGCCGAATGTGCTGTGATTCTGCCGCTTCTCTCCGCTAGCGTTCTGAGGTGGATTTCGATAGGTTGATCAGGCCTAAATCCGGGGACAGGTTCTTAACCACTTGCTGAGGTTAAAAAAATCTAACGTGTTCATAAGGTGCTAATCACGTTATCGGAAATGATACGATAGTTGGCATGTAGCCTGCTCTTCCAGAGAGGAGGCGAGAGCTGAGAACTAAAGGAGGCTTCGAGGGTGTACTGGGGAACAAAGAAGTAACCGTTCAACCAAGTATATTGAAATACTGTCTGTCGAAGTCTACCTTTTCTATCATAGAAACAGGCGGTCTTTAAATACACAAATCTGTTCATATCTAGCATGAACGAAACTAATCAAAGGTATCAAGCGATACACTTTGGTAAAACTTCTTAAGTATCAAAGCTATACTTAAAACAAAACATAAAACAAAACCAAGTATCAAACGATACTTAAAACAAACCAAGTATCAAAGTGATACTTGAAACAAAACATAAAACAAAACCAATAACCGAGTACCCGTACCGGTTACAGGATGGGTGATAAGAGAACCTTCTGAGGAATATGATCAGGATAGCATTGATGGGGTCTGGGAGTCAGGAAGGGAGACAGTTATGGTATGGGGAGCCTTTTGTGGGGATTTGAGGTCAAAGCTAGTGGTAGTACCAGGAAAGGTTAAAGTGGATTCTTATGAGTATACTAAGTATATTCTGGATCCAGTTTTAATTCCTTTCTGGCATGAGTGTTGTGAGAGATTTGGTTGGACTAGGATTGTTGAAGATAGTGCACCAGGGTATAAAGGGTAGGTTCTACCTGCTTATAATTATTGTATTTTCTGTTTTTTGATATAGAAATACTTACTTAAGGATATAATCTAACTACTGGTTTAATCACAGATATTCTACAAAGTGTAGAAAAAGGAATGGGGTGGATATATTGCCCTGGCCACCACAGTCACCAGACCTGAACTTAATTGAAAATATTTGGGGAGATATGGAAACTTACTTGGGGAAAAGTTATAGAAGAGTTGCAAGCAAGGAAGAGCTAATCAGAGCTGTGGAGGAAGCATGGAAAGCTATTCCTGATGGAAGGTTTATGGATCTTTGCAGAAGTATGCCAAAGCGGGTCTGAGAGGTTATTAGAAGAAAAGGACACCAAACTCATTATTGATTTATGATTTTCTTTTTATTTTACTTTAAGGAAATAGTAAGCATTTTTTAATTTTATCTCCTTTACTTATTTTATTTATTGAATGTGGTTGTGGAAAATGGTAGTACTATATGTTGTTGATATTGTTTCCGTACGGGAATTTGTGTTGCACGGGTGTCGCATTACTCTCTTCCCCCCCCTCGTACATGGTCAGTCTATTACAGGGTCACCCAGTTGTCCTAGCCTTTACTCCACCAGAATTTTTCCCTGTTCGAGAGAACTTTTCAAGATTTTTCCGGGGTGAGTAGAAGTGCTGTATACCTCAATTTCCTAGATTTTGTGTATTTTTCTGGCGGATGGAGATCTAAAAGTATTAAACCCCGATTCCAATAGGGGGTATATAGGGTGTCCCGAATTTTCAGCTTCTATAATATTAGCCTAAGATCTAATATTACAGTTGCCAAAAAGAGGACAGATCTCGCGAGTGGCTCACCCAATAGGATCTCCTGTATTTTCCACTCCACCCCTCACATAAAACTTACGGGGAATATTTGTCAGTTATCTCTATCTAATTATTTTTTTTTTTTTGGAGACTCTTTTGACAACCCACTTCTCTCGGGGTAAGTTATTCCGCTGTCTTGGATAAGCAACTCGGGATTTTCACCACCTGATACTACTACAATCGCGTGTCACTGTGCAAGAAAGGCTCCACCCACGCTGCCGGGACCAAGCGAAACATGCACGGATAGTACTCGAGTAATTCACCTAGAGCTCTCGTCTGACCTCGCAGACGCGGGAGAGAGGACGGGGGCAGGAGAGAGCTACAAGAAAGAACGCGGAAGATCCCCGACCGTTGCTCTTCTTCTACCCTCGCTTATTCGCCCCACCTCTGTATCGGTGCATTCGGTAATCTCCCCGGCACCAACCAAAGCCGCGGGATTTAACTACTCACCAATCCCATATGCCACCGCATACAGAGCAGTTATGGCGGCCCCCGCAAAGGCAATAAAACTATAAAAGAAGAGCACGAAAGATTACGAAAATATAGTCAAAGAGTAGGAAAAAGTATTTGAAAAGATAGAAGTGAAAAAAATGGAAGTGGAATCATATATGTGCTGAGCAGTTAATCAGATGTGCGCAATCTTATCTTATCCAAAAATGACAATCTGATAAGATCTGTGCTGTAATGTACCGTGCTCAGAGTTTGTAATCACAACATGTGATGAGGGTGAAATTGCCGAGATGCCAAGCCAGAATGCGAAAATTCTTATCCCACAGACTTTCAACATTCACAACGGACTCGAGCGTAGACCGAGTGGATGCTAGTAAGAAGGTATGGAAGAGGTTGGCTATTCGGCACGACGGCGAGGCGGGGAGACTGCGGATAGGGAAGGAGGGAGGGGATGGGATGGGTAGAGCGCCGGTAGGGAGACATTCCGGAGCCCGGTACTTTCAGTGGAGCCCTGGCAAAGCACCACCTTATTGTAAACCTCTATGACATCCCGTCCTGCTCTTCGGGGCCAGCTCCCCATCCCAACCCTCACCAGCTCGTTCCCCAATACTAGTGCCAGAAAACGGTAAATGGAGGAAGTGCGAGAGGAAGCTCTGCTTAACCCCATACCCCAGGTGCCTGCTGGATCAAGGTTGAGGTGGTAGGGTGGACAAAGTGAGTGCTCGTTGTAGACCTTTCCTTCTGGGAGACGTGAACAGGTATCATAGCTAGTTGCGGGTACTGCAGGGGGATACTGATTTAGGCGGATAGGTGAGGGAGGGAGGCAACTTTGGGTACCTATGGTCTGTTTTACTGCGCTAGTTTCGATTTGCAACCTCCATGTGACTTAGGTTGAAGCGGCATTGCTGAAGCCACTTTCTGCTCTGATCTCAGATTATGACCAGGCTACCAACCGTTAATTCATTGGATGTCTCAGACCCCGCTCTCATGCAGTTCTTGGGTTCTATTCATTCACCGCCCAGAGCGATGAGTTGTCGCAGTTTGAGTCGAACCGAGAGGAATATTTTCTATACTATCCCAAAATACAAACACTCAACGTTACGAATATTCGCAAAACTTGAGTCTTCTAACCGGAAAGCAAAAGAAATATCTTGAAAGGACAGGCCAACTTTAGAACAGGTGTATTATAACCCCATAATTATCGCACTATTTATAAGTACTAACTATATTAGTTGTATGATTTGGTGTATACAATGAATTTCGCTATTTCCGAGATTCCGGTACCGGTGCTCGATATATTCAGTCCTTTGAGGGTGCGCTTGGGTTTCCTCAGATGTTCGGTGATATGGATTCTATCAATGTCATGTCTTGTTCTTAGAAGTGGAGCAGCTAGTTCTATATCATTAGGTTCAGAGGTAAGTGGCGTGGCTCTGAGTCTCATATAAGCCCTATTTTACCCCAATAGTCCTATCTTATAACTATGATACCTATACACAACAGAATATGACGGCATCATTCCCTGGATTAAAACTAGAAAGTTCAGATACATCAAGAACCTCCTCAGATATTAGCTCGCTACGACCCAGTCCTGTGCGGTCATCTAGAACACGATTTTTGTCTAGCTCACACCGAACAAATACACAACCTCCTCCTGATGTGACAACAGTCATTTATACGGCCAACGCTAAGTGGAGTACCTCCACGGCGACTACATCGGATCCAGATCCGGCATATGAAACAATATTGGTGGCTCAGCCAGGATGGGGTTTCGGTGGCCCAGACTTCGTCTGGACAACTTGTATATCGGAGTATAATACTTATTTAGATAGCTCTATGGAAATGGACAAATGGGCCTCCGGAGTGGCTACTACCCTTATGACCGTGCTTCCCTCCATGATTGCATTCAGTCCTCTAAAAACCGCTGACACCCAGACGCTCTATTACCTTGATGTCCTCGCAACACTTATTACTTGTGGGTTCACTCTGTTTTTCAGGGTGGATTCTTGGACGACTACGGAAGGAAAAGATATGGAATGTTACAGATATCTTGGATAAAATAGATATTGATGCAATCTATTATCATACAAGATCCAGTGGGTAGGTTATGCTAGGATATGTCTACTATGGTTAAATAACTAACAGTTTATAGACAGGATTCTGGCATTCCTGATCGCATTGCCTCAGAACAATCCTCAAGCTCTAGTGTTGTCGGTGCGGGTACCAGGGTCGATCCGGGTGGTGGTAGCCCGTCTCCGTTACCGGCAGTGGATATAGACAGTCCCAGACTGAAAAGATTATATGAAAGAGGACAGTTGGAGAAACTCCAACAAGATGCTTTTGGCACTAGCCCATTGCCAGAGGGCACCGATCCTGAGTCTGTGGTGACTACTGGTGTCCAAAACCAGTCCGAGCAGAATGAAGGACTGAAGCAACAGAGACCGTACCGGATTATGGTTTATATAGTTATTGCCGTTTTTTGTGTCTTTCAATTTTTTTTGTTCATTGTCATTTCTTGCTGGGTTTTCAGAATCGATTCAACCATCTTTATCTGGAGTTGTGCAAAATACAGCTATGCCATTTTTTTAGGATGGGTAGCAATAAGCTTTCTATTCGCAGCTATGGTTCGATATGTTTCTAGTTCTCTATGGACAAGACCAGATGAGATATTTCATATCGAAAGCATACCGACAACCCCTGCTTGTTGTGGTCAGAATGCTTCCGCACTTTCCAGCAACCCAATCCAGGAACGAAATTCTCGCTCTAATTGGAGTTGGATCCAGTTAGTTCACCTTTGCGGTAATTTAACACAATTCAAAATGTTAAGGTATATTATATCTCTGCGCATATTTCATCGCAAGTAGCGATTTGAAATTAAGCTGAATATATAGGTTTAGATCATGGAGACTACCGCATTTGTTTCAGATATCATTCAAAATCCTATCTATTGAATGGGAAAGGCTTACTAAACCACATCCAATGGTTCTAGTAATTCGGCCTTCACGTGATCCTTCTCAGCGGAAAATAAACATGCAGTGGTTATCTGGCTATCTCCAAGTACTACACCTAGGTGGTGTATCCTTTCTATTCGGCAGTATAGCTCTAAGTTCCCTATTCTTAACCCTCGGATTCGTGGCAACATTTGTGTCGGCGGTAGCATTTTCGAGGCTTGCGAGCATCAATCTCTGTGCTTGGCTGGAGAAAAGACTAGGACTTACGATCATCGAATATCGGACCGAAAGGGAATGGGTAGCTATATGGTTTGTCTTAAACAGTATGCCGGGCTGCCTTGTTGAGAGTAAGAACAGCTCTTACAGGTATGCGAATGGGTTTCGTCCGCACCAATGCACCGAGGCTGAGGAGGATCCCGATATTACCGCCGATACCAACACCCGAGATCCGGAGTGGGGAAACATTCCCATGCCTAACACCGATATGCTCAAAGCGAATACTCAGGTTCCCGATGTCAAGACAATATGTACCTTCTGTTCGTTGGGCTTGGCGTTTGTTTTAGCTCTCTCTATTGGTGTCGTTTCTGGGACCATTGGGTCCTATTCATTAGTTCGCAATTTTTCTCTTAACTGTGCTATTATTTTCGGTGGTATTGTTGGTTCCCTTAGTTTTATGTTTCTTTTTTGGAGGTTATGGGAGGAATTTGAGAGCGCAGCTGGCTATGGTCAAGCCTTGCAATGGGCCAGAGGTCACAATCCAACTAAATGAAATTCACTATAGCCTGCTTCAATGTTAGGAGGTTCTGAAGTACGGGGTAGAAGGGCTCCAATTTTCTTTGTTACTTGTTATACTAGAATCTCACAGTGCCGGAATAGTCTGTTACCTCATGATCTTCAGTCACTTGAAGATTGAACAGTTCTTGTTTCCCATCTTTGGTCATCCTTTGATTTATCATTTATTATCTCTACTTTAAGCGTGCCATTCTTTCTTTGATCAAACAACGTTCAAGTTGCAATGAATACTGTTTAGCAGTAGTCATACACAAGGATTTCAGGAATTCACACTACTGAAGCTATCTCCATCAGAGGGATTTCACGACAAAAATTTAGGAGTGGCTATTCCCGCGACAAAATTCCTTAGTTTCATGGCAAGTTAACTATCTCACATGTTTGTAGAGGAATCGTAGAAATATCTGCTTGTTGCAATATGAGTTGGTGATACGTGAGAAGGCAGGGGGACCTGTGTGTAGGTGAATAACAATTCATCGGGGATATCAACCTCATTGCACCGAACGGCATCGTGCACCGATAAGCCGATCCAACCTCGTC
>NW_003299147.1:155466-183960 GCF_000151645.1 Tuber melanosporum | reverse complement strand
TAGATTTTACGCCACTCATACAGCCTATACCCCTCATAATGGCTGGCAATTGCTTGGTTTCCTTCAAGTTTAGCGGCCGTAAACAATTTCGACCGGGGTAACGTAGGAATTTTCAAAACTATGGCCGGACCGGCCGGAATACCGACCTATGGTCCGTACTGGCTCCTTTTGGTTACTCTCTGCTTGGCTGTTGCTCCGCGATTGCGTTGCCCCTAAGATCATTAGGTGTAATTCACGTAAGCACTTTTGATGCTGTATATTCTCCTAGGTTGGTAGAGAATCGGATGCTCAAGGAGCTTGGGCTTTAGCTTCGCGGTTCCTTATATCAATTTTGTTCCCCTACTAAGGGCAGAATTGTTGATGGTTCAAGTCTGATGTCATCATGATAAATCACTCGACCGTCTGAGCACTAGCTTGTTATGAGTCACGTGTGCATGAGATGAGGAATCGAAGCGAATTACGATCTTAGGGCAAATTCAGCCGTGGGAAGGTAGAAGATGGGGAAGGTAGAAGAAATTGGCAGTAGAAAATACATATAGGCTTCTGTGCCGGTGACCGTAGTACTTGTAGAGTACCCACGAAAGGTGTCTTTGTATACAGTAACCTTATTCCCGATGTTCTATGCTCAACATAGAATGATGTTTCAGCAAGCCATTACTAATACCCACCAGTCCAAACACTGGTGATATCAAGAGCTGTGTTGAGATGAGGTTAGACAAGGACCCAGAGCCAGACGCGGTGAATGATGAATTACGGGGGGAGATTATGAGGTCTCTCTTGGACAAGTTATCCAATATGTACGTCGGACAATTTAGCTACGGCTTATCGATAATGTATACTTGCCAGCGATTTCCTGTAGATTACTCCTTGTTTCGATAAAAATTGGTGCCATTCTTGGGAGGGGTTACAATTCCTCAGAGAAGGAAGAAACTAGAAGAGATGGCACGTGGAAGTGGACCGAGGAATGCCTACGCAGCAACTCTAAACCGAGTGAGGGCGCAGAAGGGGGACAAGTCAATACTCCGACTAAAAGTCGTGATGTGGGTTCTGTATTAGGAGCGAGCGGCCATTAAGCGCTGTGGAGGCCTATCACGCATTGGCGGTGGAGGTGGGATCAGCAGATCTCGATCCTGAAAACATTCCTACAATACGGACACTCTTATCGTCTTCTCTAAGCCTTGTTACAGTCGAGTCATCTTCATCCACTGACCAACTGGTGCACTATACCCTGAAAGAGCTTTTTTCAAGTGATCGGAACATATTCCATAACCCCCAACCAGCAACCGAAGAGGTTCGCTTGACACACCTTAATTCCAGAAGTGTCAAGGATCTCTCGCCAACCCTCCGTTTAGCCCCTCAATGGATTTTATGAGCATATATCTGCTCAACTGATATTATTAAGCTATACACGCTGGAGCAACTCCGGTCCTCATTTGGAACCCTCAGGATTCCCGGGACCCCGCGGGGTAGCATTTCTCGGCATTGTTGGGATAGTTGCTGTTGTGTAGGGGATGAAGGAATGTGATGTTAATCAACTGATAGTACCGGGGGCACTGGTCTCCGGAGTTTTCAATTGTGATTCTTGCACGGAATAGTCTAGGTAGGGATTCATTGAGACTTTGTGGTGAACTGGGGACTGAAGATCAGATTGTGCGGGATTGCACTCTGGCTTCAAGAATTGACGCAGTAGCTCTTCTCGTCTCTCTATGCCTTCTGTGAGTTACCATTTTTGTCTGCGTGATCCTGTTTATTCTGATCTTTTTTGAGTTCTACCTCTCCTGTCTTCCCGCTATCTAGTATATTAACTGAATTATAGTTGTCCAAGCCCAGGTGATTCTGGGCTCTGTGGCGCGTCTGTGTGGCACAAGGATTGCTGGGCTGCTACGAGAAAGGAAGGGATTTGAATGCTGGTTCATGTGATATAGCGGCCGTGCGGGATCCACCCGGAGTGCCACTCTTGGATTTTCAGGTGAGGGTTCTGCTGGAGTGAATGATGTCTACAGATTACTATGATCGAATCTGAGAACCATAATCGGGGAGTGCGGTTGTTGATGGAAAGTAGCTGGGGAGTATTAAGTTAAGATCTCGTAAAGGCGCGGTGATTTAGATGGAAGTCTTAACCATGAATCCGAGTACTTGGCCTTTCCATTCTCAACTTTGGAGGGCACTCTGGAAGAGATGTATATGGTGGCAAAAGCTCTTCCAAATCGAGAGGATCCAGATCCCAACCCATAAACTAACAGCGGCCGACCGCTTAAATTAAGCCTTATTCCGGACAGTTACAGTCAACAATCACATCCACATATATAGAGATCTCTTTCAAGAACAGACAATTCCCACCCCACGGTTCCTCTATTCACATTAGTAGAAATACTTCACACAGAAAGTCCCTAGCGGTATTCAGGCTATATGATAACTGACCTACCCCCCCACCCCACCCCACAAAACAGACTATCAGTTTCAACAACAAGGTTTACGGGCAGCGGTCTTGATTGGCTCCTATGGCTATTCAATTGTGCAATATCGAGAACGAATTTGAATATCCTAACTGGGGAAATATTCTTGCAAAGAAAAACAAGGAAGGAAAAGGAACGAAAGACTGATTGACCCAAATACGGGTGATGGAGGAGAGAGAGAAAAATAGGATAATAAAGGAAAACTAACAAACGGAAAACAGGCTGCCTTTTATCCTCTCCGGATCACCCAGATCCTTTCCCGTATACTCCCAGCGTACGAGAAGTTCTCCATCACATTCAACTTCGCCAGCTCCCATTTTACTATTCCTACAGAGGGTAAGAGGATTTTGGCCGAGGGTAAGGGCTGACCGAGGGTATGGATATAACCGAGGATACACCTGTCCACGGTATCTCCACATGATAGGAGCTCTGTCTTGGAAGGGGGATGGCGGATGTGTTGTCGTAAGTTGTGTTTGATGTGATTGACCGGTCATTAGTCATACCTGCGGAGGTGTACTGTAGTCGAGGTTTGGATGTGTCAGGAGGGTTAGGGTTTGCTTAGTCAGAAAACGGAGCCGCCGCTCTGCGTAGTTGGGTTAGGGTTTTTAAGAGTTCAGGCGCGAGTGGATAATTATATAGTGAGCAGCCAAAGGGTCTCTGCCCGGTCAGGCTAACATCTCCTTGTTCTCATAGCATCACTACTACCTCCTCCCGCCCCCCATGGCTGCCCGTGTGACGGCAGTACTCCCCATACTATCATTTACATTAAGATCCCATTCCTTCCTCTAAAGCACTGCGCCAACTATCCCCACGACCCCAAAAATACTTTCCTGGGGAGTCCTATAAATCCCTAGGCACTCCTATCAATTCAAAATAAGGTCCCAAGTGTCTCTAGTGACCAGGGCGCAATAAGATCAATGGAGCAGATATATGCTCGCCAAATCCACTGCGAAGCCTGAACCCAAGTATTTTAGCATTTCCCACCGCCCCACCCCCTACACGATTCTCTCAGTAATAAGAAGCATATTCAAGTGGGGTCGCTGGCGGGGGGCTGAAAGAAGGGTGGGTGAAAAATCCGGACAGTGCGAAAAAATTGAGGTATATCAAGAAAACGTGCCTAGCCGTTGCTCTGGTACCATCGAACAGGATCCGGTCAAAGTGCACTAATCGGGCGGTGAGTGAAGATGCCTCGACTGTAACAAGGCCTAGAGGAGACGATAGGTGCATCCGCTTTATATGAATGATCTTAATCTCCTGATCTGTAGATCTCACCTCCACTACCGCGCCATGAAATTTTCAACCGGGTTTATGGACAGTGGTTTGGACACCTAATTAGATAATATGGCAAGAGGTTCGTACAGTATAAAGAACTTATATAAATACCCTAACTGGAGAAATATTCTTGCAAACACAGGAAGGAAAGGAAAAAGAATGCATGGCCGATCAACCGAGAACAGTGACTAAGGAGAGGGCGGCGGGGCAGGCGATGGTCGAAGGTAAGCAAAGAGAAACAGGCTGCCTTGTATCAGCCCCGGATCAGCCAGACCCTTTCCCACATACCACATACTTCCAGTATGTGCAAAATCACCTGTCACATTCTGCTTCACAAGGCTCCCATTGCCGTATCATTTCCAGTTCTTCTAGGGCTGTGCCGAGGATGGGGTATATGAGGCGATCGAGTGTATGCCTGGCCGAGATATCTCAGAAGAGATGTCAGATGTGCTTTCGCAGGTGGATTGATGTATAGGACTAGTTGTTAGTCAAATATGCAGAGTGGTATCATAATGTATGTATGCGGCAGAGGTTGCTGTCGCTTAGTCAGAAAAACACGAAGAAGTCACATTCTGCGTTTTAGGGTTAGGGTTGATGTTGGCCTTGCGGATATGAGGTGAGCAGCCAAAAGTTCTGCGTCCAACATGACAGAGCTCCTTGGTCAGTAAGTTAATGGCCATTCTAAATGGACCACCCGCGTTAGGGCCTTTGGTGTCCTACTATCGATCTGCTCCCCTTCTGCACCTCCAGTCGATTCAGGTTGTCGTATAAACATCCCTCAGTCCACTGCCCCGTTTCATCTCTACAAGTTTCTTCTCTAACGAACCGTAACCCCTCCCAAGAATAGCGTCGATGTTCAGCGCAACAAGGTGGAATCTTTCGGAAATCGAAGAAAAGTGGCCGATACTGCTCGACATGCTCACGGCTTTTGTCTTCGTCTTTTCCTCCCGCACGACTTCGTTTGTTCGCGCAATGGTTCCGGTCGTGCGTTTAGAATAGCGCATTGGCCGGAAACGGGAAAGTCGGCGATGGGAGAATTGGAGACGGGGGAGCAGGAAACGGGGGGGTAGGAAACGGGGGGGTAGGAAACGGGGGAGTAGGAAACGGGGGAGTAGGAAACGGGGGAGTAGGAAACGGGGAGTAAGAACCGGGGGAGTCCAAGGTACTGGGCAGGAGTACTTGTGGTATCTGTCTCTTTTGTTAGTTAAGCAGTTGAGGTGCGAGCGAAATCAATCGAGTTGACGAGCGAACTCCCGCAATTTCAGTCTTACCTTGGCTATCAGAGTTTTCACCAGCCTGACCAAGCCTTGGTTTCCCCAGTATCGTGAACTCGCCATTTAGAGAGTAGTTTTAACCGTTGCCCACAGTAGCCCTGTAGCTGTTCGGCAATTGCACGTGATTCGCCGTACAAGGGCGCAATCGTTGTACATCATTCGGCGGTCTTCCTGTGTCGTCTCGGTTTTCGTGTTTTCACTGCTCCGGAATGTGATAGCTGTTTAAAAGAATCTACACACAATCTTTGCAAGAATAAATCATTCATAGAGTGCAAACATTGGATTCTCCTACTCACACATCGGATATCCATGGTTCATCGCATATAGCTTGCTATCCCTATCCAACATGATCGCCAGATAATTCCAAATATCACCGGTGCTGGGACTAGTGGGTATCACAACTACCTTGGTGAAATATCTTTGGATATCTTCCCCAACACGGGACCTCCCGGTGAGGAAAATTCGTGCCTTAGGAGACTCCCGAACAATATCCCTCCGCGACTCAAGAAGCTCCGAAATATGCTCTGGCAACTGCTCGTCTTGGGCATTGATACGAGTACTGGGTTTTTCTCGCAGCCGTCAGCCATATTCGCTTCACTAAAGGGGTCCCATCACTAACCTACTAACCTTCGATATATCTCTTGCCCACCCCTGGATTCCTGGACCAGGATACAACTGCCTTATCGGCTCTAGTGGTGAGCGCGGAGAGCCAACCCAGAATCCGCGCATCTTGGTTGGACTAATTGATCTTGAAGCTATCTGTTACCTGCAGTCGGCATTGCCATCGCCGAGCTTGACATGTGCATTCTGGGCCCTTGTATTTTGTATGGAGTCCTGGTGGGAAGCAGAAGCGATATAGGAACATAGGGTATCGGGTAGGTCTGTAACCTTTCTGTGAGCAGGGCTGAGGACCAAATCCTTTGTAGGAATCCATGACTAATATCAGACATGTCACACAAACACTTCGCTTAGAGGACCGTCGCAACGGAATGAGTAACGCCTTGCTTGGATGTAACCGTTCTGTTCCGTTCTCCCATACAAAGCGACCGTTTCGGAAGTGAATGACAACAATTTTTATGAGAAACGGTCGCAAAACGAAACGGAACCGTTGCATCCAACCAGGGCCTAATCTTTCCAGTTTCCTCTCTCTAACCCTGCCCCAAGGGCTTGGATAGTTGAACCGTGTGCTGTGAAGTACAAAATTGCCTTCTCTGAATAGGGGGGGAAAAACACAGTAAAAACACAGCTTTCCCCCCTTCGAGACAGAAAAAGGAATGATTTCTTGACCTTATTGAGAGGGGAAAGTCCAACGACATAGCACACGGTACAATTATTTAATTTTCTGCGGTACTAGTATATAGCCGGTGCTATGGTCACTGCGATTTTGTTGAACCAGTAACCCAACCGGGAGGATTGTCCAGTAAGTTATGGTGAATAACTAACCAATAGGGCCCTCTCCTCACTGTGCCCTGGGAATTTAATATCACTACTGGACCTCTGAAATACTTTCCTTCCTTCCGATATTTAGTATGTTGTACAAAACACCTCTGATTTCTCCTACTACTCTTATAAGTTACGCTGAACGGTAGTCGCCACATTGCACAAGTTATAAGTTTTCAAAACGGCAGCGACACTTTTAACTGGCGAAACGGTATGATACTGTAGTCTAACGATAATAAAACGAAGCAAAACGAGGATTAGTAACGCAACGGAAAAACCTCTGGTTTCCAACGCACCGCCTTGGGAAAGTGGGGAAGTTCGCTCTTTCTCATTCAACTCTCTCTCCACCCTATCTCTCACTTTCTATTGCTCCACACAACTACCTGACTGGCTAAACGGTAAAAGAATCCTCCTATCCTTCCATTGACCATCAGCATGTCAGGTACAGTCTACGCTTATACACGCAAGTGTCCATTTTCTCTGTTCTCCGTGCTAACAAAAGAAAGACAGGCTTCACAAAGACTCCCACTCTTCGTAGCCTCCGAACAATCACCGCTCTATCCTATTGACGCTTCCGTACTACTTCCAACGGGCACGTGATTCCCTCCCGAAGGATACATGACCCGCCCCCAGTGCATACACAATCTCCCCCAACTGATGCGTTGATCCAAAGCGTATCCCCAAAACCCCTATGAGAACATGCGAGACAATAACCTGAGATTGCCGAACATGTTCCGAGCAGGTCCCGAGCAGGTCCCGGGCATGTCGAGCAGTGTGCACAATTTCCAACAAAACTCGTAGAAGTGGTTCCTAGGCAGATGCTGGGTTTCAGGGTAACGAGATGGTAGTGCTTGAGCAAGAAAATGGATTGCTTTAGATACTAACTTACGTTTCACGGGGCCATTTTTGGGCTTCCTGGTGTCGGTTCTTCTCTAAAGGGCGATGTCGATCACAAACTACTGGGGCCGAGTTGGCGAGTTTTAGTTTAGGACGTGCTTAGGGCAATGATCTGGATGGAACTTTTAACCACGAATGTTCACATTCTCGGCTTTATAAAAGACTTTAGCAAAGATGTGGTGTGTGCTAAACCTCTTCCAAATTGAAAGGATTCCGATCCCAACACATGAGCTAACAACGTATACCACGCGGGTTAAGCTTTGATCCAAAAAGCTACAGTCAACGATCACATTACCACACCAGCATATCGGGTTCTTTCGCGGGGTGCCTTTTTTTGTCGCGCGATTCCTTTATCCACATCAGCAGAAATACTTTACACAACGTCATGATATAGCTATATTTTAGCCACATAGTAACTTATGCATCGCTGGTTAAAACACAACCCGAACACAGGTAAATCCAACTCCTGAATTCGGTAGAGAGACTCAAAGCACTCGCAGTTGATCCTGAATGGCGTGCTGCATCCGTGCCTATGCTTTTGCCCAAGCTCCACTCTCCTGGTATCTCAATTTTGAACATCCATACGAAAAAACACCTTTAAGAAGGAAGGTACGATGTGACCAAAAAATTCCGGTCCCACGAACCGCCGGGCCTCTGTCAATGAGTTGCCGTGAAGCAGAAACGAGTAGTTTGCTTTCAATGTATCAAAATAACTTACCATTAATTTGAGATCTGGTGTCATTCAGGATTTACCAAAATCAAATGAAAATTATTGTACTGTACATTTTTGGTCTATTACAGGCGTACCAAATTGTCCCGGTTCTTACCCTACCAGACCCTTTCACTGTTCGGGGGAAACTTTCAAGATTTGTCAAGATAAAGTACCAGGTCAAATGGTTTCGTCCGGCGATGCAACTGCAACTCCACCACTGTTGTATCGTGGATGTGATGGAATGAGAGATAACTTGTTTATTCTCAGGTGCGCCTGATTGCTAACTAAAAGGACTAACAAACATGTGTGCGCAACCTATGGCTTTACCCTCATCTCGCCCACTTGCTCTCAACAACATAACTAGGGTGGTTGCCCGTACCCTACTACACTCAACAACCACCACTATAGATTTACTACCTAGGCAACCGCAACTACCCAGAATAAAATGAAAATTTAGTTAGAGATTCAATAGATATAAGGAAATTCTCATGTGAAATTATAGAATAAAAAAATCAATACTTTGTCTATGATACCATCCCTTTGCATCTAAAACAGCAGCCACTCTCCTAGGCATAGACTCCCACAGCCTTTCCAAAAAATCCCCCTCTATATCATAAATCCAAACCTCATTAAGAGCTTCTGCTAAATGTCTTCTAACAGTTTCTGGACCACCCTTAGTCTTATGAATGTCAGGAAAGCGCTGATGTAGCTTTTCCTTTACTCTCTTCCAACAGTGCTTAATAGGATTGTGATCAGGAGAATTGGGTGGCCATTCCATAACCTGTATGTTGTTTTCCTCAAGCCAAGTCATAGTATCCTTTGCAGTATATATCTTTGCACCATCCTGCTGAAATAGAGGATCCCCAACTGTGTCCTCCACCTCCTGCCAGGTATTAACTAAACTATCTCCCAAAACTCCAATATATACAAATCTGTTCACACTCTTCTCAAAAATGGAAATCAGAGTACCTTTATTTTTAGCCCAAATACAAGCCCATACCATCAGCTGCATCCCAGGATCTTTTGTAACCCCATGAATGCAGTGCTTGTGCCACTTTTCCTCAAGTCTACTGAATACCCAAATACACTTAGAATCTTTAGACTTTTCAACCATGTATTCATTACTAAAGATGATATCCTCAAAGTCCTACTTTGTCCAATCCTTAAGCTCCATACCCTAAGCTAATCTCTTGACAGCATGCTTATCTTCCAGAAGGGCTCTCTTCCTTGCTCTCCACTTCTTTATATTGACTGATGACAAAGCTCTGTTGAGAGTACTCAGAAAGGCATATGGTACAACATCATCGTGCAATTATAACAGAGTTTGGTGGCATGCCTTCTTGGACTCTCTGGCTGGGCGGCGGCAGGTTCTGTTATCGATAATTTTGTGTCTTCCTGGTGTTGGAAGGATTTTCTCATCACACCTCTTTTGATAGCGCTTATGAAACTGAGAACTGTATTCTTTGAAAGGTTTAAGAACTTTCCAATTTCAGCAATGGAGAATTCTTTTTTTCTCAGAGCAACAATTTGCCCTTTCTCAAAGTCTGAGAGATGGCCGGTCTTTTCAGAAGGCATTGTTGTTGAGGTGTGGTTGATCAGTGGGATGGGTTTTTTTGAGGTGTTGTTCGGTTACCACCAATCGGACGAAACGATTTGACCTAGAACTATACATAGAAGTACACTCCATTCGAGGTTTTTTTTTTTTTTTTCGACCAGACGAAAATCTAAAACTTTCCAATCCCTACTCGCATAGAAAATATATACCATCTCCCGGATTTTCAGCCTATATAATATTAGCCTAAGATCTAATAGTACAGCTGCTCAAACGTAGGACAGATGCCTTGGGTGGCCCTCTGAGTAGGAATACAAGTCAATGTTCCTCATCTTCTTGACCCTCCCCCTATCCATCCCCTCTCACTAGAAATAGGTTTCTCCCATATTTTCCTTGTGGATGGCATTGGTAGCATTTCCAATTGATGTTTTAAAATAAAATTGCATATCGAGCATCACCAGGCTTCTCTTAATATTTTGCTTTTTTCTTATCTCCTGTATTTCTCACGCCACCCCCCATATGAAACCTGCGGGGAATATTTGTCAGTTATCGCTACCCAATTATTATCTGATTTGCTGCAAAAATCTTTTTTGGTGACTTTTTTGATAACACATTTCTCTCGGGGTATTCCTCTGTCTCCGATAATCTACTCAGGATTTTCACCACCTGATGTAGGTGTGTGAGACTGCAAGAAAAGCTCCACCCACGCTCCAGGGACCCAGAGAAACATGTACCGATAGTAGTCCACAGCGAGCCTTCTTCCGACCTGGAAGACGCGGGGACAGAGGACGAGAGCGGGGGCGAACTGCGCACAAGATGCCCGACCATTCTCCTCCTGTTCAATTCCCGTTTATTCCCCCACTTCCCCACCCGTGCACTCGGTAAACCCCCCGCTACCGACAAAACCCACATAATTTAACACAGTACTCACAAGCACATATGCAACTGCATATATAGTAGTTATGATGGCCGCCGCAAAGAGAATAAAACTATGATAGAAGAGTCTGAAATAATACGAAAAACATGGTCAAAGACTAGGAAAATGCGTTTGAAAAGGCAGCTGAAAGAAATGGAAGTGAAATAAGGTAGAGAAGAGGTCGGCTATTTGGCACGATGGCGAGGTGGGGAGACTGCAGCTACTGTAGGAGGGAATGGGATGGGAGAGGCGACAATTCAGAGGCATTCCCGAGCCCACTATTTTCAATGTAGCAGAGCCCTGACAGAGCACCGCCTCATTGTAAAGCTCTATAACATTCCCGTCCAGCTCGCCACGACCAACTCCCTATCCCAACCCCCATCCCAAATCCCCACCATCTCGTTCCCCAATACCAGTGCCAAAAAAACCCAAAATAGAGGAAATTCGAGAGGAAGTTCAGCTTAACCACATCACCAGATGCCTGCTGGATCAAAGTAGAAATGATAGGGATGGACAAAGTGGGCGCTCGTTGTAGATCTTTATTTCTGGGAGACGTGAACAGGTAGCTAGTCGCGGGTGTGTACCGAGTGTCTGCTTTACTGTACTTTTATAGTTTTCGCTGAGCAGCCACCAGATGACTTAGGTTGAAGTGGCATTGCTAAAGCAACATTCTCCTCTGATCTCAGATTATGACCAGGCTGCCAACTCCTTATTCATTGGATGTCTCAGGCCCCGCTCTCATGCAGTCCTTGGGTTTTATTCATTCACCACCCCGAGCATTGAGTGTCGCAGTTTGAGTTGAAGTGAGGCTACTATTTTCTATATTATCCCAAAAGACAAGCACTCAACGTTACGAATATTCTCAAAACTTGTGTCTTCTAACCGGAAAACAAAAGAAATATCTTGCAAGGACAGGCCAACTTTGGAACAGGTTGTATTATAATCCCATAATTATCGAACTCTTTGTAAGTACTAACTAAGTTAGTGTATGATTCGAGTATACTATGCATTTCGCCATTTCCAAGATCCCAATGCCCGTACTCGTTATATTCAGTCCTTTGAGTGCGCGCTTAAGTTTTCTCAGATGCTTGGTGATATGGATTCTATCAATGTCATTTCTTGTTCACAGAAGTAGAGCAGATTTTTCTTCTACATCAGGTCTACTTGTAGGTGGTGTTGTTCTGAGTCCCCGAGCCACATAACCCCATTTTACACAAAGACTCCTATCTTCTAACCACTTGTGCAAGTACAGACCATGGAACCATCGGTCTCTATATTGAGACCAACAATTTCAGTTACACGAAGCACCAGCTCGAGACGCTCCTCAGCACGATCCTCTATCACGCAGTCATCTACAACACTACTTTTGTCTAGCTCACGCAGACTAATTACACAACCTCCTTCTACTGCGACAGAGACTCCTAAATCGGCCGACAATATTCAGTGGAGTACTTCCATGGCTCCCCATGTGAATACATCCGATACAAAAACAGAATTTATAACAAGATTGGTAGTTCAGTCAGGATGGGGTTTCGCCGGTCCTGACTTCCACTGGACACCTTGTATATCAGAGCATAATAACTATCTTGATAGCTCTACTGAAATGGACAAATGGGCCTCCGGGGTGGCTACTACCCTTATGACCGTGCTTCCCTCCATGATTGCATTCAGCCCTCTAAAAACAGCCGACACCCGGACGCTCTATTACCTTGATGTCCTCGCAACCCTTATTACTTGCGGATTCACTTTGTTTTTCAGGGTGGATTCTTGGACGACTGTAAGGAAAGATAAGATATGGAATGTCTCAGAAATCTTGGATAAAATAGATATTGACGCAATCTATTACCATACAAGATCCAGTAGGTAGGTTATGCTAGGAGGTGTCTATTATGGTTAAATAACTAACAGCATATAGGCAGGATTCTGGCATTCCTGATCACATTACCTCGGGGCAATCCTCCAGCCCTAATGTTATCGGTACTGATACCGGGGCTGCGCCAGATAGTGGTAGCCCCTTTCCATTACAGGCATTGGATATAGATAGTCCCAGGCTGAAAAGATTATATGAAAGAGGAAAGTTGGAGAAACTCCAACAAATTGCTTTTGGCACCAGTTCATTACCAGAAGTCGTTGAGTTAGGGTCTATGTTGACTACCGGTATCCAGAACCAGCCTGAGCAGAATGAAGCATTCAAGCAACAGAGACCGTACCGGATTATGGTTTATATGGTCATTGCTGCTTTTTGCGTGTTTCAATTTTTTTTGTTCATTGTCATTTCTTGCTGGGTTTTCAGAATCGATTCAACCATCTTTATCTGGAGTTGTGCAAAATACAGCTTTGCGATTTTTTTAGGGTGGGTAGCAATAAGCTTTCTATTCGCAGCGATGGTTCGATATGTTTCTAGTTCTCTATGGATAAGACCGGATGAGATATTTCATATAGAAAGTATAC
Organism: Tuber melanosporum; assembly: GCF_000151645.1. Taxonomy (NCBI): domain Eukaryota; kingdom Fungi; phylum Ascomycota; class Pezizomycetes; order Pezizales; family Tuberaceae; genus Tuber; species Tuber melanosporum. The sequence continues at coordinate 170,990 of NW_003299147.1, read as the reverse complement.
CGACAACCCCTGCTTGTTGTGGTGAGAATGCTTCCGCACTTTCCAGCAACCCAATCCAGGAACGAAATTCTCGCTCTAATTGGAGTAGGCTCCAGTTAGCGAACCTTTGGGGTAATTTAACACAATTCCAAGTCCCAAGGTATACTATATCTTTGCGCATATTTCATCGCAAGTAACGATCTGTAATTAAACTGACTCTAGAGGTTTAGATCATGGAGAATACCTCATTTCTTCCGGATAACATTCAAAATCCTGTCTATTGAATGGGAAAGGCTTACTAAACCACATCCAATGGTTCTAGTAATTCGGCCTTCACGCGATCCTTGTCAGCAGAAAGTAAACACGCAGTGGTTATCTGGCTATCTCCAAGCACTACACCTAGGTGGTGTATCTTTTCTATTCGGCAGTATAGCTCTAAGTTCCCTATTCTTAACCCTCGGATTCGTGGCAACATTTGTGTCGGCGGTAGCATTTTCGAGGCTTGCGAGCATCAATCTCTGTGCTTGGCTGGAGAAAAGACTAGGACTTACGATCATCGAATATCGGACCGAAAGGGAATGGGTAGCTATATGGTTTGTCTTAAACAGTATGCCGGGCTGCCTTGTTGAGAGTAAGAACAGCTCTTACAGGTATGCGAATGGGTTTCGTCCGCACCAATGCACCGAGGCTGAGGAGGATCCCGTTATTGCCGCCGATACCAACACCCAAGATCCGGAGTGGGGAAACATTCCCATGCCTGACACAGATATGCTCAAAGCGAATACTCAGGTTCCCGATGTCAAGACAATATGTACCTTCTGTTCGTTGGGCTTGGCGTTTGTTTTAGCTCTCTCTATTGGTGTCGTTTCTGGGACCGTTGGGTCCTATTCATTAGTTCGCAATTTTTCTCTTAACTGTGCTATTATTTTCGGTGGTATTGTTGGTTCCCTTAGTTTTATGTTTCTTTTTTGGAGGTTATGGGAGGAATTTGAGAGTGCAGCTGGCTATGGTCAAGCCTTGCAATGGGCCAGAGGTCACAATCCAGCTAAATAAAACTCACTATAGCCTGCTTCAATGTTAGAAGATTCTGAAGTACGGGGAAGAAGCGCACCAATTTTCTTTGCCCTTATTTGTTATGGAGTAGCCTGTTACCTGAAGGTTCTTCGGTCGCTTGAAGATTGACTAGTTCATGTTTTCCATGTTTGGTCAAGTTGTTTGATTTAACATTTTCTACCATTTCCCACTAGTTGAACGAAGCCATTCTGTCTGATAAAACAATTATCAAATCTCGAGGAATGCTGCTTTGCAAGGATCGTACACCAAGGTCTCAAAAAATGCACGGTACTGAAGTTTTCTCTATTAGAGAGATGTTGAGGCGAAAGGTTGGGAGTGGCTATTTCAGCGACAAAATTGCTTAGTTTCATGGCAAGTAAAATATTTCCCGTGTTTGTCGGGGGATCATAGAAATATCTGCCTCTTGCACTACGGGTTAGTGATACGTGAGAAGGTGGGGGAACCGTTTGTAGGTAAATAACAACTCACGGGGCGAGATCATGAGGTTTTGTCTTGGAAAAGATATCTAATATGTATGTCGGAACATTTATGGCTTATCAATGATGTATACCTACGGAAAATGTAAAAATACGGGCGCTCAGGCTTCTCAATCGATTTGATAAGCATATATCTGCTCAACTAATATTATTGCACTATACGCGCCGGAACAACTCCGGCCCTTATTTGGCGGCTACAGGATTTTCAGGACTCCATGAGTAGCGTTTCTCGGCATTGTTGGGGAAGCCAGTGTTATATTGGAGATGAAGGGGTAGGATGTTAATGGAGCTGGTGGCGCTAGCAGCACAGCTCTCCGGAGTTTTCAATTGTTATTCTTTTACGGAATAGGCTAGGTAGGGATTCGTTGAGATATTGTGGTGAGCCGGGGACTGCAGATCCGATTGTGCGGGATTGAACTCTCGCTTCGAGAATTGACGCAGTAGCTCTTCTCGTCTCTCTACGCCTTCTATGAGTTACCATTTTTGTCTACGTGATCCTGTTTATTCTGGTCTTTATTGAGTCTTACCTCTGCTGTCTTCCCGCTGTCTAGCATATTCTAGGCTGTATGCCGCGTCTGTGTGGCACGAAGATTGCTGGGCTACTACGAGAAAGGAAGGGATTTGAATGCTGGTTCACGTGATATAGTGGCCGTGCGCGATCCATCTGGAGTGCCATTTTTGGAATTCCAGGTGTGGGGGATGATGTTTACAGCTCACTATGATCGAGTCTGAGAACCATGGGGAAGGGCGATTGTTGACGCTAAACAGCTAGCGAGTTTTAAGTTAAGAATCTTAAGATCTCGCAAAGGCACGGTGATTTAGATGGAAATCTTAACCATGAATCCAAGAGCTTGGCATGTCCATTCTCAACTTTGGAAGCCACTTTGAAAGAGATGTGTATGGTAGAAAAAGTTCTTCCCAATCGAGAGGATCCGGATCCCAACCCATAAACTAACAACGGCCGACCGCTTAGATTAAGCCTTATCCCGGACAGCTACAGTCAATAATCACATCCAAATATAGAGAGATCTCTTTCAAGAATAGACATTTCATACTTGACGATTCCTCTATTCACCTCGGTATAAATACTTCACACACGATGTCCCTTGCAGTATTCAGGCTATATGATAACTAACTCACCCCCCCCCCAAACCCCCACAAAGCGGTCCACGAGTTTCAACAAGGTTTACGGGCAGCGGTCTTGATTGTCTCCTATGGCTATACAATTGTGCAATATAGAGATCAAATTTGAATATCCTAACTGGATAAATATTCTCGCCCAGAAAAACAGGAAACGAAAAGGAACGAAAGAGTGACCCAAATACAAGTGATGGAGGAGAGAGGGAGGCAAATTAGATGATAAACGAAAACTAACAAGGGAAAACAGGCTGCCTTTTATCCTCTCTGGATCATCCAGATCCTTTCCCGTATACTTCCAGCGTATGGCAAGTTCTCCATCACATTCATCTTCACCGGCTCCCATTTTACTGCTCCTGCCGAGGGTAAGAGGATCGAACCGAGGGTAAGTTCTGACCGAGGGTATACTTGTCCACGGTATCTCCACATGATAAGAGCTCTGTCTTTGAAAGGGGATGTCGGACGTGTTATCCAAGTTCTGTTTGATGTGTTTCACTGGCTGTACTCGCGAGGTTGTATGTGTCATGGGGGTTGGGGTTTGCTTAGTCAGAATTCGCTTACCCCCGGTCTGCGTGTTTGGGTTAGGGTTTTGAGAGTTCCGGTGCGAGTGGATATGTAGTGAGCAACCGAAAGATCTCCGCACAACCCATGAGAGTGGTATTAGGCCCTACCGGATGTCCGCCCAGTCGGTATTAACATATTCCTGCTCCAATAGCATCACTACCACCCCTCCTGTCCTCTGATTGCTGTCCATATGATGGCAGCACTCGCCATACTATCATTTACATTAAAACCCCATTCCTTCCTCCTCAACACTGTGTCAACTATCCCGACGACCCCAAAAAATACTTCTCTGGGGGTCCTGTAAATCCTGTAGGTCCTCCTGCCAGGTCAAAATAAGGGCCCAAGTGTCACTGGTGACTACGGCGCAATAAGATCAATGGAGCAGATATATGCTCGTCAAATCCACTGCGAAACCTGAACCCAAGTGTTTTTTCTTCTCATTTCCCATCGCCCCCCTTCCTGCATGATCCCCTTAGTAAGAAGCACACTAAAGAGGGGTCGCTGCTGGGGGGTTGGACGAAGTATTGGTGAGAGATCCGGACACTGCGAAAAAATTGAGGTATGTCAAGTAAACATCCCCAGCCATTGTACTGGTACCACAAAATAGGGTCCGGTTACCCCGGAGATGCTCTTGCAAAGTAAAGTCCACCAACCGGACTGCGAATGAAGACGCCTCGACCGTTACAAGGCCTAGAGGAGATGATAGGATCATCTACGGCGCACGAATGGTTTCAATATCCAGATCCTTAGATCCCACCTCCACTACCAAGGAATAAAATTTTCAACAGGGTTTATGGACAGTGGTTTGGGCACTTACTTAGATGATATGGTAATAGACCCGTACAGTATGAAGACCTTATATGAATACACCAACTGGAGAAACACTCTTGCAAATACAGGAAGGGAAGAAAGAGAATGAATGACTGGTCGACCGAGAACAGTGGACTAAGGAGAGGGTGGCGGGGAGGGCATTGGTCCGAAACAGGAAAGTCGGCAATGGGAGAATTGGAAATGGGAGAGTAGAAAAACGGGAGAGCCCAGGGGACTGGGGAAGGAGTATTTGTGGTATCTGCAGTGTTCCCAACAGCCAGGTAGGCCGGGCTGAAGAAAAGCTGGGCCTGGCCTGCGAGAATTCCTGAGGATCTAGACTGGCCCGAGCCTATAGGCCTCGAGGAAACTGAGCCGGCCCGGCCCGGCCTATCTATAGGCTGTATAGGCTTTGTACTACCTGTCTTTTGGAGCTCGCTTAGCCAGATATTTGATCCCTTTTGTTTTAAACTTCTGTTTAACGTGACTTGCGTTCTCCCAAGCTTTCTCCTGCCTAGCGAATTCTCTCTATGCATTACTACTCGGTCCGGTAGTAGCACCTGTTCCAATTGACCTATTTCTAGTGGAAAGGACAAGTTAAAACCCCTGGAAAATTATAGGTAGTCATACACATTCCCGTGAGTGAATCAAATGTAAACCTCTTACAGGCTCCCCAGGAGGAAGAAAAAAACAATGAAAAAATTAAATGAAAGACCAAATGCTAAATTTGATGCCATGGTTTCCATGACAACAATTTTTCAATGCCAAGGGTCTGGCCTATAGGCGCCCACTAGGTCTGATAGGCTTCCGTAGGCTGATTAAATTCAGCCTACCGTATTTACTGGTTAAATCCACCATCGGGGATCGGACAATCATAAGCTTGGCCGAAGCGCAATACAGTAAGCGAAATTACACCAAGCAATTGAGTGATGGCCTATGATGCCGGAATAGCCGTATTGGAACGTCCAATATGACTTTCTCTAGAAACCACTCTTACCGGAACATTCAAACCTAAAGTCTGGAGTCTTCAATTGGTATACTGTCAGACTACTGGGCAGTCTGTGGCCATCATATAAATACCTTGAGGCCCCATAAGAAATACGGTTGAATTCCAGTACTAGTAGTAGTATGATTGGGCATGAGGAGGAGTAAGAGGATGAGCATGGGTAGTGGGGGGAAAAGCACAAAGCGGAAGGGGTTAATGAAGTGATGGGGGTTCAATAGATACAAGTTCCAATTCTTGGTCTTCCTCATCGATCACATCAGCCCTATTATCAACTGCGCCCAAATCTTCCCTCCAGCCACCGATTCTTAAGTCTGTGAAACCTTTAATGTCCAACTCATGATCAGAACTCCCATCAATAGGAAGAGCTAGGCCAACTTTGCGGAAGGAGGTGCGAATCAGGTTTGCCTTCTCAGTATGAAACTGGTAGAATGCTTTACCAATACAGTGGGTGGTCATCACATGACGATCACCCACTGTCTACTTTTCGAACTCCTCAGCTAATTTTAGCTGGAAGATTTGCTCATCGGTAAGGTCTCGAATAAGTTCTTTGAGAGGTTTATTGACGGAAATGTCTAGGGGTTGAAAGAGGCTGGTACATCCAGCCGGGATGAAGGAGGGGATAATGTTGTTATGTGAAAGCAAGTCAAGGATTGCCAGGGTTTTATGTGAGCCCATTAAATCCATCGCAAAGAGGGTAGGTCGTCCTTCAAGTACTGGTATTAAATGATTTCCAATGTAGCGCTCAAACAAAGCATCATTCATATAGGCTGTTGGGTTGTATTCTACCAGCACATGGGGGTCATATTTTTCTTTCTCTCTCCCTAGCTGGAAACGTTTCCCATGAAAGATAACCATAGGTGGGATATGAGGAATGCCATCGGCAAAAATGCGGTGAACTAAACTCACTTGTCGCTTATCCCAACCCGTCTTCGACTCCTTAACCCAAATTGTCTTCTCCCCAGTCAAATTTTAAGTCTTTCCTTCAAGATATTCGAAAGGAATAGGCGTTTCGTCAAGGTTGCAGATATTGGCAAGCTTGTATCGGCCGATGGGGTATGCGATTGTAATTTCCCAAAGGTCGTGTACCCGGGGTTGTGAGTTGCATCGATTAAACTATAACCAGTTTATAACTAGTGGCTTATAGCCATCGGGAACCCGTTGTATCCTTTTTAGTGATACTTCGAAGACTGATCTTATACCGAGCTAGGAACCCCGGAAACCAACCATTACTGAAGCGAAAGATTGTGGGATTCACATTCAAGTACAGAGCACGAAATTGTATCTGAGTGTAACAATCCCTCCTTGGATGGTTAGATCTTGGCGATGGAGAATGATAATTCTCTTTTCCTCTTCTCTTCTTCTTTGTCTTACTATAGCGCTAGGCCTCTGCCTATGTTACTGACAGTACAAGACCTCAGTCTTCTATCGGGAACACATATCGTATGTTTTCTCTAACTCTTCTACGTAAAGAGCTTTCCTTGGCGTAACGATAACATTGCAATAAGATAAAGGATGAAAAGATCTTTTATATTTGTTAAAGTAATAAGTAGGAAAAGTAGTTAGAACAAAGCGTGAAGAACCTATCCTCCATGGCCGCCTCGGCCTCCTTATATAGCGTTCTTCCTGCCCATAGTCATGTGACCCAAAGTGGTGACATGTGCGAAACCAAATCATAACAAACTAGTCATGTGACCAAAGTGGTCACATGCTCAAAACCCCTGACCTCATAGTGAGGTCATGTGTAAAAACTCATAAACCAATCATAATGCAATAAACAAGTCAAATGACTCGACTGAGTCATATGTGTGAAACCCATGACCTCATAATGAGGTCATGTGTGAAACATAAATCATATGTGCAAGGCTTACCTCTAAGGTATGCTCACAAGGCCTACTCGCCAGGTGTACGTCGCATGACTCATATTTAAGCCATATGCGAAAGCATCACAAATCCCACACATAACAAATCATATGACTCGAATGAGTCATATATGTGAAACAATAACATACCTGTGACTCATAACCATGTTTCACGTGAAAACCTTTTTCATGCCAAGTCATGTTCGTGACCTTAGCTCTCCTCCTGTTAAGCCTAAGTCCCATCAGGCTTTTTCTCCCAGTTTCAATAGTTTTCTTTCTGCCGAGCGCATGGTCCTTCTCAGCTTGTGGAACCTTTCATCTGTTGTCCTCCATCTGACCCTTACCGATTCTAGGGTCAGATTTGCCATTTCAATCGTGTGCCGCTGATTATCATTCTGCTGTCTTAGCTCCGAGATTGTTTTGTTGTTTGCCGAAATTATGGCCTCGGCTTGGCCAAGTTGTTCTCAGAGTCCCTGGATTTGCCTGTGTACGCTCCTGACGTCCGGTTCCATGTCTGCTGAGGAGTTTTGGGTCCCTTCCTCTCTGGACCACGTCCTCACGGCCTATGCCTTCCTGGCATCTTCTTCTTCCAACTCTTTCCTGCTTCTTTCCTAATACTGGTAGTATCCTGCAGATATTTTCTGTGCCCTGTGCATCCTGCACACATTTCTGAAGCATTGTTGCTAATGCTTCATTCAGGGCGTGGTCTGGGCGTGGACCACGCTGTTGACATTCCCTCGGGAACTATCCTGAGCCTTCTTTGTCATCAAAATATGTTTGGCACCCGTCATCATAGCATACCGTCCATGACATGGCGTTATGCTGTGCCTGTTTTTTTCTCTCTCTGAGTTCTTCATTGGTCGCACCCATAAATGAGTATTCGGGACTGGTCAGTGTGGTTAGGCGGAGGATATCACCCCAGCCCTCATGTTGTTGCAATGGTGCGGGAGCCTTTCCCTCACCTTTGTCTTTGTTGAACATGATCGTTACCTGGGCTGGGCTTGCCTGAGTATCCCTAGCGGAAGGTTGAGATGGCATCTTGTGTGTGTGCGAAACTATGTGCGAAGTATCCAGTATTATCATGTTTGGGCAAATATCCCATCCACTTGGCTCAGTATTGGAGGTGACCGTGGAAGAAGCGAGAATTGACTCTTTCGTTGAGCTCGTATTCTGGTTCTCTGTCGAGTTCGATCGCAGAATGAGGAATAATTGTTTTCGAGGGAAACCTATTGTCATTGCGTAGTTTGAGGAGTGAGATATGGAATGTGTTGGGTATTCGCATCGAGGCTGGAAGGTCGAGTTTATAAGCTCGGCTGCCCACTCTTTCCAGTATCCTAAATTGTCCAATTTTCTTGTAGTCCCATTTCTTTGATGGTAATGTCATATAGATATTGCGTGGTATTAGCCATACCAGATCTCGAGGTTGTATGTTCGGATCTGGTCTTTAGTGCTTATCGTATTGTTCTTTTTGTCGTTGTTGTGCTTGACTCATTTCATGTTGTAATATTTTTTGTAGTTTTCCCATATCTGTTTTATCTGATATTCTATCATTAATCGTATGATATGTGGTCTGACTTTGTGGATGTTGTCCATAATTTGCAAAGAAGGGTTTCGTGCCAATCGTTTCTTGCTTTCCATTGTTGTATGCAAATTCGGCCATTGATAGCAGTTTGTACCAATCATATTGTTAGTAATTGATGTAGGCTGGTAAATATTGTTCGAGTATCGCATTTACCGGTTCCGTTTGTCTATTGGTTTGTGGGTGGAATGCGGTGCTCATTCTGTTCGGTCTCTCCATTTCTCCGTTTACTTTCTTCCATAGTCCTGATGTGAATAGTGTTCCTCGATCAGTAATGATATTCTTTAGGAGGCCGTGAAGTCAAAAGACTTCTTCAAAGAATGTTTGTATAAAATGCTTCGTGTTGATATCCTTTCTGACTGGAATGAAATGACTCATTTTGGTCAGACAATCCACCACGACTAGGATGTTATTGCAATTTTCCAATGGCGCTAGGTCTGTGATGAAATCTATAGTAATTGCTTTCCATGGTCATGCGGGAACTTCATTGGATTTCAGTAATCTATATGGTGCATGTTTAGCCATTTTCATTCTTTGGCATATGTCGCAGTTTTTAACATATCGTTTAACATCTTCACGCAGTCTTGGCTAATAGAATCACCTCGTGATGAATTCCATGGTTTTAGCCATTCCTCTGTGTCCTGCCATTCGGATATTGAGGTGTTGTCGTATGATGTCTGTCCTTATCTCTTCTTTTTCCGAAATCCATTGTTTTCCGTCGAACACATATTTCCATCCTTCCATTGGCATAAGCCCAGAGCAATTCCTTTCATTTCCTTTTTTCCTTCCTTCAATGCTTCTCTTATTGCATGAATTGTTTTGTCTCTTTCGTTTGCCTTCTCAATTTCCCTTTCCTCAGTTGAGGTGAATTGGATAACCTCAATTGCCTCGACGTAGGTTTTTGGTAATAGCATTCGTGTTTTTTGTTTGATTCTTTAGTCTTCTTTTGTTTGTAGTTTGTCGCTTGCAATCCTCGTGAGACCATCTGACTTTCCACTCTCTTTTCTTGGTCGGTATTCGATTTTGAAGTTGTATTTGCTAAGGTCTTCCATCCACCTTATCTGACAGTCATTCAGTTCTTTCGTAGTCATGAACTGGACCAGATTATTATGGTCGGTTAGAACTCGGACTGCATGGTTGTTGTTCAGAACGTATCTCCTCCATTCCTTTAATTCTTGAACTATCGCTAATAGTTCTTTGTTTGCAATATTGTAGTTGCATTCTGCGGGGGTCATTATCTTGGATCGGTAAGACACTGGCCTCCATTTTCCGTCTTCCCATTGTTGCGATAGTATTCCTAAGTACACATATTTTCAGGCATCCGTTTCGATCATTGTCCTACAGTTTGGGTCGAAATGAACCAGTATGGGTGGCGATGTCAGATGAATCGGTATTGCATCATATGCTTTCTGTTCCGTTTCTTTCCATTCCCATTTCTTGTCTTTCTTTGTTAGGTTATAGAGTGGTTTTGCAAGCCTGCTAAATCCCTCTATGAACCTTCAATAAAAGTTGTAGAATCTCATAAAGTATTGAACATCTGTTTTGTTGTTTGGTTTGGCCAAATCCCATATCGCTGCTGTTTTGACTGGGTCGATCTTGACCCCGCTTTGATTAATAATAAATCCGAGGTATTCCATTTCCTCTTTATGGAATTTGCATTTTGTTGGTTTGATCTTCATTCCTGATCCTTGTATGGCAGCCATGATATTGCTGATATCCTTCTGGTGTTGTTACATGGTTTCCGAATAGATGAGTACGTTGTTCAAGTATACAATACAACATATGTCAAGGTACTTATTGAGTACCTAGTTGATCCATCTCAGGAATGAAGCTGGTGTATTGGTTAGCCCGAAAGGCATAACTAAATATTTGAACATTCCGTATCTTGAGGCGAATGTAGTCTTCTATTTGTCTCCTGCCTTGATACGTATATTATGGTATACATCCTTGATGTCGAGTTTGGTGAAGTATTTTGTAGACAGTAGTCTATCCAGTGCCTCTCCAATCAAGGGTAGTGGATATTGATCTTTCTTGGTAACCGAATTGAGGGCTCTGTAGTCTACATAGAGTCTCATTTTTCCATCTTTCTTCTTGACAAATAGTATTGAGGATCCTCCTGACACGCAAGAGTCCCTGATCCATCCTCCCTTTAGGTTTTACTCGATGTACTTCCTAAGTTCTTCGAGCTCCGCTTCTCCTAGTGGGTATTGCTTCCTGTAGGGAATTTCTTTTGTTTTTCCCATTTTCTCGTCTTTGTTCAGCTGAATTTCCTGATGGATTCCTGGTCTCTGAGGTGGTAGCTCAGTAGCTTCCTCTTCTTGGAAGAGGTTTTTCAATTGATGATATTCGTTTGGAATTAATTCTTTCCATCACTTTTTGCTATGGTATTTCTTGTCTTAAATTGCTAGTTCCGTGCGGATGTTGATTTTCGCTAGGACTGTTTTTTCATCTTCCTATGTCTATTTGAGAATTCCTGTAAGATTTCCTCTTCAATAGTACCATCTAAAGGCTTGTACTGTGATCTCTTTGATCTCGATTCTCTTTGTTGTATCGGGCTGGTTTTTGTCTGTGCTTCCAAATTCCTTGTCTCCTGTTGTAGTTTCTTCCAGTTGATCTACTTCATTCAGATCTTCTTTGTTGATTTTTTCGACGATCAACTGTACGATTCGATCGCCTTTTTGGACTTCGTAGTCATCTTGAGCCAGGTTGGCCAGGACCACCTTGATTTCACTGGTATAGTCGACATCGATCACCCTTGCCATAGTCATGAGTCCATGTTTGACTGCTAGACCACTACGCGGTGCTATTCATCTATGGGTGCCTTCTGGTAGTCCAATGGCTATTCATGTTGCTATCATTGCCTGCCCATTGGCAGGTATCTTGATTCCTTCGCTAGCATACAGGTCGTGTGCTGCTGCCCCTTTGGAACCCTTGGTAGGCACTTTTGCCTCTTGGTCTAGTTTTTGTATCTGGACTCTCTTATCTTGCCGCATTTCAGCAAACTTTGCATGCAAAGTTTCTTCTTCCACTTCTCGTATTGGTGTCGAGTAGATCACAGGCAAACTGTTGAGACATCATGTCGCACATAGTTCGCTTGTAAAGGTTATCTTGTTCTTGTTCTAATCGATTGTTGGATTATGTTTTCGTAACCATGGCATCCCGAGGACTATCTCTTGGTTCTTGAGATCTGCTACCTGAACGGTTGCTGTTTACCTATGGCTGTCAATGTCCATAGGTACTGTCACTGTATGGGTTATAGGACCCATTACTCTTGGCTTTCCATCTGCTAGGTAGACTTTTCTCGCTTTCTTCGCTTCTTTGGTGTAGAGGCCGTATCTGTCGCAGATTTCCTTGTCGATGAAATCTTCAGTAACCCCTTAGTCGAGCATTGCATATATTGTTGTTTCTTTGTCTTCTTCATTATATATCTTTGTCTTGATCATCACATGATCTCTATCGCCTTCTCTTCTTTGTGTATGTAGTGCCGTGTAGTAGTTTGCTAACTTGATGGGTTTTCCAGGTCCACATCTTGGGTCTCCCAGACCACCATTTACTGGGAACCTTGCTCGCTTTCCACCGGTGAATCTTCTGTAATCATTTTGCGAATGTTGCTCCTCTTTTGATTTTAGAAGTGATTATTTCAAGCAGCTTTGGTGCCTTAGTATCCGCTGTCCGGTCGGCTTCTGCATTCTTGTATCCGATGTCCTACTTTTCCACACCTTGAGCAGAGTTTCCTGTCCATTCTTCTGGCGTATTCTTCCTTAGACAGGTTTAGAGCAGGTCCTGCTCTTGATTTGTCCAACTCCATTGGCTCGCCTGGTGGAAATACTCGACTTTCACATCTAGCCGTTTGTGGTTTGAGGGTTGCGTCCACGTTCCTGGATAATTGAACCAACCTGTGTACTATACTGCTTTCCAAGTTGCTTCAAACCATGCTTAGTTTGCTATTCTTAACAATCACCCATCTTGCAAATTGTTCTACTGTTGTGTAGTGTAAGTCAGAGAGTCTCAGTACCTCTCGCAGTCTCACACTGCAGTTTCTTAGGAGGATGATGTAGAGAGTAGTATCATCAAACTCTGCCTCGTATTCCAATAGTCAGCATTCATTCCAGTATGCCGAAAAGGTTTGTTTTCCTTGTTAGAGTTTTTCCGGCTTTCATCTTGCTGTGTGTTTGGCATTGGGATCCCCAAACAGTTTGAAGAGTGTCATCTTAAACTCTTCATACATGACCCATTCCCTCTGTTTCCTTCCATCTTGGAAGGGCATGATCCATTGCCCCGTGAGTCCTCTCAGTAGAGATTGCATATATGGAATCTTGATCTCATCGTGGTGTTCTCCACATCCCTTAACGGCAAAATACCCTTTGCATTGTGCCAAGAATATTCGTAGCTTGTCTTTGGCTCCTTCATATATGTCTGGTTCTTTTGCTTTCAGTAGTTGGATGTTTCCTTGTCCTGTATTTTGTGTTGCTGCTAGAAATGCCTGAAACTGATTCTCAGTCATTCCAAGTATGCTAGTGCCTGGTGCGGGAGCAGCGGGGGCTGGTGGCCCAGGTACAGCTGGTTCAGACATTTTCTCAGGTTGTAGAGTTCCTGCGGGAGAGCTTTCAACTGGTGATCCTTTCTCTGAGGTTACTGGACTTGCTGCCCTCGAGGGTTCTGCTGAAACGTGATCTAGGGCATCGCTAAATCTCCCTAGGTTAAGGTTTTGATCGTCGATATCAGTATCTCCTTCCCTATCTGAGTTGAAGGATGACGTCTGTATCGTTTGGTATCACACTAGGTGATGCTTTATAATGTAACAATCCCTCCTTGGATGGTTAGGTCTTGGTGACAGGGAACGATACTTCTCTTTTCCTTCTTCTCTTCATCTTTGTCTTACTATAGCCCTAGGCCTCTGCCTATGTTACTGATAGTACAAGACCTCAGTTTTCTATCAGGAACGCCTATCGTAAGCTTTCACTAACTCTTCTGCGCAAAGAACCTTCCTTGGCGTAACGATAATGTTGCAATAAGATAAAGGATGTAAAGATGTTTTATATTCGTTAAAGTAATAAGTAGGAAAAGTACTTAGAAGTCAATCTAATTTTTATTTAAACTCGTACCGCCAACACTGGCATACGATAAGCCCACGCCAGCACAGGGATACCTCTAACTGGTATACCACTAATCCTAAGCTAACTAAGTCTACTGTCCTGCACCTGCCATCCCCACGTCATGCCCGCACGAGAACTAATTACAAGACCATCAAACAACCCAGCGCCTGCACCAGTCCAAGTCCATAGCCCTCCTGGTATGCGGGCAACCAGCACTAAGTGTAGCCAAAGCCGAGCAAAAGACTCACTCAACCAGGTTCCTCGTCTAACAAAATATCAAATCACTACTGCCAAGTCTGAATACCGTCCCGTAAAACCTCCACCACAGTAGAAAACCAATAAAAACCAAAACAAACATAATCTACAGGCGACACAATGGCAGAGAGGAGGTGACCAACATGTCCACCTCTTGCATCCGCATGCCCGGCCATCAACCCTATGAACCCACTTTGCCAAGTACCTCCGAAGAGCGTAATGGTGAGGAGGACCTGTATATGCTGCCTGTACCCCAAAAAACAAAATCCATAAATAAAGGAAAAACATAGTGGTGGTGACAGACCGAAACGGTCAGTGGGGCCTATCTTTCACCCGTGGTGCCTTGCCTCAGCCAGCCATGCCCACTGCCAAACCAAAGAAACCTAACAAACTTCACAACACCCAGCACGTAGAGCCCAAACAAGTCCAATCAGGTGGTCGCAACCCACTATCTGCACAGGTGGCCCTCAGCCAGGCCGGGTCGCAAAGGAGCTTTACAGTACTCAGCAGCTTCACCTCAACAGTCCCAGCAGGCCAGAAACACTGAATTAGACATCGCCCAACCTGACACATGCCCAACCGGTGCTCGCAGGTGCCTCTTTCCACCCAATCACTCCCCCCCAAGCCATACGCACCAGACACCACACAGCCCCTCAAGCCCCTTCAACCCCCAAACAGATCAACCATCCAATAGCCACCAGACAGCTTATACCTAGCCCTGACAGACAGCCACTGGTCTTGGCCACCCACCAGAGCCAGCACCCTCAATGCCATACCAGCTGAGGGGGACCCTCCAGCTGAAGCCGGGAGCCACAAAGGAGGCAGCACCAATACCCGAAGGCTTCAGCACCAGCCATACCATCCAACGCAGCTGAACCGAAGTCCAACCAAGCTGGGAACAAGTCGGCAGAGCCAGCCGAAGCCAGCCCCACAGGTCCAGCAAATGCACAGACTAAACATTGGGCAAGAGGCACTCCCAACTAACGTGATAAGAATGGAGGGGCAAGGGAAACAGAAGCAGTCAAACAGAAGGGAGGCCCCACTTGCAATGAGTGAAGCCGCCAACCACAACCCACAACCGAACTAACCTAACATACAGACAATACGAGTGTCTGGCAGCCAATCGTCCCACACCACCCCAGGTAGTCAAAGACAACCACACCAAGGGGCAGAGTCTTTCAGGGTCAAAGCCATCCCCACCAAGGTGGAGAGGAGACACCTGACCAAACTACCGTAAATGCCACATGGACAAAACTCCAAGGGAACGGTGATAAGCAGCATCATAGGATTTCCGACTGTAGAAACATGTAGTAACAAGGAGGGGGGGGCCAGTAAGGCCCCGTTCCCAGTGGATTGATGTGGTTGGTACGATGCGTTGATACTGGGGAAAGTCATCAGTCTACCCCAAGGGCGTTTTGTATCGCAAGAACTAAGGACTCCGTTAAAACCCAACACAAGATATGAACTGTCCCAAAGAAGGACATCGGTAATCCCCCCAAATACAAGGTTCAATCCCCCCCATCAAACGCGAAACATGCAAGTAGATGATAGACAGGAAGCCGTAGACATTTTACTGAAAGGTGCTTGTAAGTAACCGTGATGAAGTGCTCCAAGTGACAGCATCGTGAGAAGCCATCAGGCGATGAAACGAGACAGTAACGTGACGTAGAACGCATTACGGTAGCTGCCAGG